>NC_030441.2:6370000-6605000 GCF_001660625.3 Ictalurus punctatus
CTTTTATTCAAAAACTTTTTGTTTTGTTTTTTTTAGATTATATGATATACATAAGCATGTCATATAAACAATTCAGTGTTTAATTTGAGGATAGAAGAAGAAAACAGAGAAGCAAGTAGCGAGCTAGTTTTAGCACAGCACTGTTTGCATAATATACTAACCTGTTATGGGTTTAGCTGTCCAGTTCCTTAGACAAAGAGGGAAAAAAGAAAGAGAAATCTTTATACATTACAGACTTAACCCAAAAAGCAAAAGACAAAAACAAAATACATTTCGATAAATTCCCCTGAACACCCCGTAGAAGAATATTTTTGATACGTTTTTTTTTTTCAAGCTAACGCAATCTTTCAATAACTTCATTCAAGAACAAGTTCTACAATCACATACATAAAAATGATTTCACTAATCAATGTCAATGGAAAATTTTTTTTAAAAAATGCAAAACTGATCTTGCAGAATGAAAGCAGAACAACTGCAAGAGAAATTAATCGATGATGCGTACTATGCAACTATCTTACACAACATCTTTAAAAATAACCAGAGCATTTGATCTGATTTTCAATTTTGTTCCTAAATTGTAGGATTTGGAGGTTGTTGGACTAGAATTGGGCTCAATCAAATTTGAATCATTATTGTGTTGCCTGTCCCATGACATTTTAAAAATACTTTCGATGTATATACATATTTGTCGTATAGTAAGATTTATTGCACATTTGAGGTAGGTCAAAATACTAGAGCTAAAGGTACTAATTACATCATCTACACATATATTTGCCATTATCACTCAATACCCAGAACATTCATTGTTTCTGATGCTTGACAGTGACCAATATTTTTGCTTGCCAACAACTATTGGTGGTCTTATAGGAAATGTACTATGTTCTATGTCATTTAACACACCTACATATAAATAACAGGAAGTAAAAGTTGAAATTCTAAACTCTGCTCAGATTCATCTTTTGATCTCAAACATAAATGTCTTCAGTTTACACCAAAAACAAATACTTGGTCTTGCCGTTCCAATAGTTTCATAGGGGACTGTATTTCTTTCCACTTTTGCTTTCCTGATAAGACTTTTTCCTTATGATCACCTCAGCAAAAGGGTGGGAGAACTGCTAGAATTGGCAATAAGCTTGCCCTGCATGTGCAGAGTCGAAAGATTAAGGCCGCAAAAGTACATTTTTGCTGTGTAAGCTTTAATTACCAGTGGATCAGGTCCAAAAAGGATCTGATCAGGTCCATAACGACTTCTCAAGCGGGAAGAAATAGGTTTTCTTCCCACTGGAACAGTCTTTATGGACCTGATCAGATCCTTTTTGGACCTGATCCACTTTTTTTTTTTTTTTACCAACACAATGTAGAAATGACACCAAATCCACTTTTCAAACAGACAACAGAATGAAATAAGAAAATTAGGGAAAATCTGTTTGTTTGGTAATTGAAGGTGAGTTTGCTCTCCTTTTACATTTTTAGAAATCACTGTCTAGTATTTGTGTAATTCAAAGAGATCACAAAGCCTTACCTTGGCCATGAGGAAAATATTTATTTAGTTGCTCAGTTACTTCCACTAGCCCACTGCCTGGATCCTGGAAGGCACTGGACCACTCATCACCACCTGACATACACAACATACAGAACCCAGGTCACCAGAGTTACTGAAGAGATACTGTTTAATGATCAATAGAAGCGATGCAACCATGATACTGAAATAATAATAATAATAATAATACAAAAAGAGTTCTAAGACTTAAAAGTTCCCAATGAGTAAATATTGGTTTCAGTTCAACATAAGGCTTTGATATAAGGATTATCTTGAAAGCAATGATCCCAATATGAATATTTTGAATGAATCATTTGTTTCTGCTGTAGTCTGAAGAAATTCGAGTTTGAGATCAAATGGTTGTAGCCTACAAAAGGTTGTAGCCTTCAGTTTCACCTGTGGAGACTGCATTTGTTGTTAAAAAGGATAAGCCAACATAAAGATCAGAGAGCTGTCTATAGGGGAAAAGCAAGCCATTTTGATGCTGAGAAAAGAGGGACAATCAATCAGAGGCACTGGCCAAACATTACGCATAGCCAATACAACCATTTGGAATGTCCTGAAAAAGAAAGAAACCACTGGTGCATTGAGCAGACACCAAATGGGTTGGCCACTGAAAATAACAACAGCTGATGAAACATTGCAAGAAACATTGTGAGAGCTGTGAAGAAAAACCCAAACACAACAGTCTGAACCGGTATAATAATTCATTTATTCAATCTGCAATTAAGATATTAAATAGCACTAAGTATATATGTTTATGAATACGTGTATGTGTTAAATGGTGAGTTGTGCTGCTAAACACTACTAACACCATAAAGTCTAAGCCTTCTCAAAAAGTACATCCTCTGTTGTAAACTGTAGAGCACAGGCTTTGAGCATGCCATGTAAGTGAACAATCAGTATATAATTGTATGTACACTATTTTGTAGGAGTATTTTTTGACATCCACGACTTTACTTTGGTCCATGAGCACCTTGTCAGGATTAAAAATACATCCCAGAAACAAGATACTGGAAATGTGAAATTCACACTTCCCTACTTTCATGAAGAGCTGGTTTTCTAGGAGGTGAGTCAGAACCTGCTTAACATGGGTTGCATGAATTGGCTTGGATGGTGAATAAATCAGAATATCATCTAGGTAGGCAATTACAAACTTGCCAAACATGTGCGTAGCACATCATTAATAACACACTGGAACAGTGAGAAGCACAAGACAGCCCATATGGTATTATGAAGTTATTAAAGTGGCCAGAGGTGGTGCTAAAGGCAGTTTTCTACACATCTCCTTCACAGATACGGATGAAGTTATCAGCACTTTGCAGGTCCAACTTAGTTACCAGCCGTGATGGGTAACAGTATTCACTGTGATCTGATTTAGTCCGCGGTAATCCATTCAAGGATAAATGCAAGGTGAGGTCAAAGGATGAATATATCCTTGTTTCAGTGCTTTATCAATGCACTCCTCCATAGCCTAGCATTATGTGGCAGAGAGGGGCTAAATTCAAATGCAAGAGGGGAGTGGTGCCTGCCATGAGCTCGATGGCACCATCATATGGTCAATGAGGGGCAGGCAGATAGCCGAGCAGATCTGAGATTTATGGGTGTGCATCTAAGGAAATCCAAGTACCACTCAAAACTTGGATTAAAAGGTGGATAAGTGAATTTGGGGATACCTGATCATCTCAACAGTGAGACCAGACCAGCAATTGGTTGTTGCCCAGGTTAGCACCTTATAGTGTGCAGGTTGATGAACTGCACAAACTCTCTCTGAGACTCCATCTTGACTTGAAAAATAAAGGTAGAACTATGAACCCCTTGCACTGGGTGGGATCACCGGAGTATTTGTCCAGACGAGCGATGAGTGGAGAAGCACAGTGAATGTGTGACACTGGTGCAACTAATGGAGCCATCAGTGCGGTAGTTAGCTGAGCTAGCTTGGTGTTTATCAGAGCTAGCTGCTGCTGGTGCTCACCAACACAACACGGCAGCCTTGGGTCACTAAATCCTGTTGCCAATCCAAGCATACCTGCTGCATCCAAGTATTCTGTCAGAGACAGCTGCAGGTTAAAATGCTTTATTTTAGCAATTCAAAAAACACAAAGCAAAAATTGGTCAGAAAACACAAGCAAAGTTCCAGTGATGACCAAACAGACTAGGATAGATAAGAGCAAAAACATTACCCAGGAAACAAGAATCAAAAACTAGATGTACAATCAAAATAATAAGGCTAATAATAATAATAATAATGTCAGGAGAATACGCTACACGGAGCAAAACTTTGTGCTGTTTGCAAGTTTAGAGAGTGTATACGGTGTGAATGTGAGTCCAGGTGTGTGTGATCAGGAATATGGTGACTGACAATATGTTGTGACAATAGCCATTAGATTAGAACATTTAATTGCTAATGAATGAGCTTTATTTTAATGATATGTAAAAACAAAGAGACCACTGATGCCTGCTGAAAGCTGAATGACTTTCAATTTTCACGTGAATCAATTCAACCAGTCCCGAATTTAAACTGGCACTAGTCCATGAGCACCCTGTCAGGGCTAATAATGTATCCCAGAAACATGATTCAAACTAAGCCTAGCAATGATTGGTTGGCATATAGCGAGCAAAATGTTAAAGAATGTCAACATGTTTTGCATAGCATAAGCACTGCAGGTCAGACTCTCCCGAGTATTTTCACACTAACTTTATGAAGATATGAAAAATCCTAAAACTAGTATGCAAAAAGTAATATAAATTATTTTAGTGTGGACAGTGCTAAATGGTGCAAAAGGCACATTAAAAAAAAAAAAATAATAATAATTTTTTTTACATGAGCCAATGAGTCAGGAATTATATGAAGTTTCACTATACACTTGAGTTGTGAAAACATGAATAGAGCACCCCCAGTAGCCAATAAGTGAGCTTGCGTCAGTTACTTGAAGTTTCCTAGAGGAAAAAGCACAAAGACGCAGTTATTTGAAACAGTTATTTGAATTTAACTCCACTCCCTACGGAAGACCATTCCCCAAACTTCACAGACATCCTCAGAACTTTATCCTGAATATGCCTTGTGTAAATCCATCCAATCAATTCAAGCCCCACTAGAACTGATGTGTGGCGATATTCCATGTTTTTCATAACTTTTGGATTTCAAACTTTGCTGGAATTAAAAGAAGTTTCACTGTAATCTTACTTCACAACAGATATGCAATAAAGACATATCGATTTGACGCCAATTTGGTGAAGTTTGGTCAAAATACTACGATCTGTTCGCAAAAGTCTGTTTTGCATATTGTGCAAATTAGCAAAGGTAAATGGTTCTTGAGGCTTTTTTGTTTGTGAGAACCCAGGGATTAATGTGAAACAAGTGGTTTCCGGGTGCGCACATGACAGAGGACCTGTCTTGGACTTTCAACACAACCTGCCTAGCCAAGAAATGCCAAGCAGTGCCTCCACCACTTGCAGAGGCTGATGAGAGCCGGCCTTCCCTCTCCCTTCCTCACCACCTTCTATAGAGAGCTTCCTGACCAGCTTTCTCACTGTGTGGTCCTGGAACTAAATGGTTTCTGACCTCAAGACACTATAGCAAGTTGCTAGTACAGCTGAAAAGATCATCCGTGTCTCTTTACCCACCGTTGTACCCACCTCGTACAATAACCGCTTCATCTACAAAGCCCCTCGCAAAACACCTAACCCAGTGTGACTCGATACCACTGCACACCTCCACTTCACACTAAAGTGCATTACACTTTTCATTTACGAGACTACATTTATTGCTGTTACACTACATAACACAGCACTTTATAGTCCATTGTTGTAATAGCTCCCCCACACAACACTCGTTCTTTTTACCTATAAAGTCACCATGCATTGTACTATGTATCTATTGCCCTGTGTATTTATTGTCCTGCACTCGCTGTACACTGTTGTACATTTGAACATTTTGTAGGCTTGAGTACTATACTGTTGTATTGTTGTGTGTTGCACCATGGTCCTGGAGAAACATTTTGTTTTAATGTACAATAAAAACCCACTTGACACCGATTGTTGTCTGACTTGACTCATTTGCGGTCTTTGACTGCCACCTAGTAGCCAACTACTGTAACAGCCCTTTGTGTAAAACATGCATTTCTTTCGACAACAAATTGACTAAAGGGCTAAAGTATTATATATGAATTGGAACTGTGTTGAGTGCATGCTGTTTATCAACATTGATAGTGTTTGTAGTGCTTGGAAACACTGAGATTATGTATTAAAATGGTTTTCATGCAATGGACAAGTTTCAAAGCTCAGTTCGCTTTGTTTTTCTCAACGTTCTAGTAGGAAAGGCTATGTATGGCCTGAGGGTTTTGCCACAGGTTTACAAACTTGTACATTGTGACGTTGTACCGAGGGTATGCGCTCAAAAGAGGAATGACACTCCTCGTACGACTGCTGCTGGGGTGCTGAAAGGACAGTTCCCTTTCAGCACCCCTAGTGTTTTGGACGGCATAAGAGCGTGGCGGAAAGGCGGTGATCACTGGTTGCAGTGGCGGCTCTCTACCATCTAGGAGACATCCACAGAGCAGTCTTCTCAGACTAAAACAGCTTACTCTGTGGTTGCCCTGGCTGCCCACCTCCGTGAATGTTTACCCCCTCACAATCTCAGCTGGGAAGAGGGATCACCAGACCGACCCTGACACGTCATTCACCGCCTTTATCCCTTCCCTTCATGCTGTCTTTTTTGTTGTTTTGTAAATAAAACATGCACTAAACACTAATGTGTCTGTGCGCTGCCTTGTGTCTTTCGCTACAATACCAATAAGTGTTCAAAAGTTTTAAGTCTCACTGATGGATTTGTGTTTGATGTGTAGATGTAATTTGTACATGATTTTGCGAACTCTTTTGTGCCCCTTCAAACTATGACCTCGCTTCCAGTTTTGCACCTTCACTGCAAACTTGGTTTGCATGCTAGGGGCGAACGCCTTTAAATATCAAAAATCCATTGAATGTTTGTGCATCTTCACCTGACGATGGCCTGAGCCAAAAGTGGGAAGAACTGGACACAAATTGAAGGCTGTGGACTTTCAGGAAATACAATGTACAATGAATACAAATACACTGGTGAGTATTTACATCAAGTGGTCTTGGAAGCTTCCAAGGAACAAAAAAGATTTATGATTCTAAAACAAAACACTTCAACAATAATGGGAAAAAACAAACAAACAAAAAATCCCATATTATAGCACCACCAAGTGTTAAAATGAGATATGGCCTCATTTCCTGTTTGGCAGATTTGCTGGGTGTTGCTGGTGAACAGAATATTAAATATCTATCTGATAAATATTACAAATACAAAAAAAAAAATCCGATTTTATGTAGACTTTATTTTTATTTAAAAATGGCCAATTTTCTATTTGGCAAATTATTTACATCAAGAACACTTGGCACCTTCCATGGAATCTGCACAAAGAAGGAAGATGATTTGATGTTGAGTGGTTCGAAAGTTATGGGTGATGGGATTTATAAAAAAAAAAAAAAAAAAAAAAGGGTCATTTAAGGTCATTTGGTCACCTACAAAAGTTTGTGAACACATCACAGTTTCGGACATGGCCAAAAGATGAGATCGCTTATTAATGGGCCTTCCCCATACTGTTGCCATGACGTTGGAACCACACAATTGTCTAGAATGTCCTTTTATGAATGGGTAACCCCATACAGTCACGTTCCAAAATCTAGTGGGAAGCCACAGTGGAAAAGTGTAGGTTATTTCCTGAAGAAAATGCAGAGTGATTGTAAGGGCATTGACAGGTAATTGCTATAAAAAAGCATGTGGCTTCTAGGATGTTTCATCTCACTCAGACTTAGGGTATCTGGCATTCCAACTTAACCTCGCCCTCTAAGGGTGCCCACACCCCAACCTTTGCAAACAGACTCCAGAATCTACTATGGAATATGCCTTTCGAGTTTTGTGTAAATACCTCTAATAAATCCTGTATTATAGCTGTTTAAATTAAGCTTTACCTCTCAATGGTTGATTGGCAGGTGACCCAACCATAGCATTTTACCTCAGAATCTAGTCCTGAATACACCTTTCATATGTGGTGCAAATCTGTTCTAACTGGTAATATAACTGCAGACTGTCAGAAATTTGAGTTGGCAGGGCTCCAAAAGGCAATTTTTTTAATGGCATAAGCCATAGAAGTAGGAGAAATGAGTTGCACACTATACACCTTAGGAGTTATGATTGTTTTTATAAGAGACATGCGTGTTTTAAAGTGCAAAGACTGAATTACAAAGTGGCCAGTTTGAGTGAAATAGCATCAGTTACTAGTAGGTAAACAGAAAGACCTAACATTCTTGTGACGAGTGCTCATTGGTAACCCTATCAACCCTACTAAAACTTGTTTGGCCAATCACGTGCATGTTTTTAAGTAACCATGTCATTATCAAAAATCCACTTGCAGACTGTCCCGAGTCATTTGACAAATTTTGTGAAGACAGGACAAACATCCTAGGACTACTTCACAAAAGTATTTACAAGACAAATTTACAACATATAGTCCCCTCCAAAAGTACTGATACACCAAGGCCAATTCTTTGTTTTTTTTTTTTTTGGCTATACAGTTAATATGTTCAGGGTTGGGATCAAAAGATGAATATGATGATCGAGCAGAATTACAGCTTTATTTTCCTCATATTTACTTCTAAAGGTTAATCAACTTAGAACATGGCATATTATGTGGCAGATCACAGACTTTTTAGGTGAGCAAAAGCATTGGAATGCATAGTCTTAAAGGAAATCAATGTAAATATGTTAACGTTAACATTCAGTTTGCATATCCCTTTGCTTGCAATAACTGCATCAAGCCAGCGACCCACTGACAGCATGGAACTGTGGCATTCTTCTTTTCTGATGGCTTTCCAGATTTGTATTGCAGGCTCTTTCAATTGTTGTTTGTTTTGGGAGGTTTCTCCCTTCAGTCTCCTCTTCAGGAGGTGAACTACGTGCTCATTTGTTTTAAGGTCTGGTGACTGACTGGCCGGTCTAAAACTTTCCTTTCCCCCCCGATGAAGTCCTTTATTGAAGCTGTGTTTTTGGTCATTCCCCTGTTGCATAATGAAGTTCCTTCCAATTAGATTGTATGCATCTCTACTGCTAAAGCCATGCAGGACCTTGGAGAACCAGGCAACAAAGATGATCGCAGAACATGAGCCACATTCCACTGAGGGGAATCCAAACCCACCCTCCCAAACAGTCAAACAATAAGTCAGAGATTTGCTCACAGGATGGCGTCCAGCTAATGTGGCTACAGATAAGTGCCATCTTAAAGTCACACTAACGGTCCTTGTTAAAGAAGCCATCTGGCAGGATATCGCTGCACGGTGATTAATCACCCCCGGGAAGGCCACAAGCGAGTCAGGAAATAAACCCTATCCTGGAACAAGGTGGAAAAAATCCATCTCCATACCACCTTCTAAAAGGACACAGACTCTGCAAACACCTTTCTGGATCTTATTTTTATGATCACCTACTCGAGTACGTGCTGCCATCTTTTCAGATCAACCACCTGCGTTCTTAATGTTGAATGAAACCAACACCAGGAATGACCGGACAAAAGGCTAGCTCACCATGACCTGTGTTACCCCTCAAGTCATAAAACAGAGACTGTGAAATCTAATAAACCTTCTTTTGTCTAAACAGCTCACCACACTACCGCCAACACAAAGGACAGAGACTGTTTTTTTCCCCCAAGGAGTCCACTTTAATGTACCATGCTTTCATACAAGGTTTATATAACAAACTTTGCAGATCATCATGCTGCTGTGCATTTGTATTCACACCACCTATCTCGTGAATTGATCATCATTACCTGTACCCTCACGTACCCATGTCCATAATCCAAAACTGTAATCCATGTTTTATTAATTTAAATATTTGAATGTATAAATATTTTATTAACTTATATATTTTTTTTCCATTTGCTCACGAGTCCCTAAACTTGCTGAATTTGTTACCCTGCTAAGAAATATTGCATCATCACTATAAGGTATTACTGTCAAAGGCCACGAGAGTAATAACTTTCAGAATCAGCGCACATCCTCACTAAAGGTTTCCGTGCAGGAATAAATAGGTTAGATGATTAACCCTGCAGCTGTTCACAACTACAGATCTGTTTCCCTCCTCCATTTTCGATCCAAAACCCTTGAAACACTGTTTTTAATCAGCTCTCCGCTTTTCTCACACAGAACAACCTCCTGGACACCAAGCAATCTGTCTTCAAAAGCAATCACTCCACGGAGACTGCTCTGCTTTCCGTCACTATAGCCTTACGGCTCGCAAGATCAACCTCAAGATCATTTGTCTTCATCCTAGTCAACCTCTCTACTCCTTTTGACGCTGTGAATCATCAGATCCTCCTGTCAACTCTCTCCAGCCTAGGCATAACTGGCTCTGTGCTGGGTGGAATCCTATCTCTCAGACAGATCCTTTAAGGTATTGTGGAGGTGAGGGGTTTCTGAAACTCAGCAACTCACAACTGGGATTCCACAGGGGTCAGTTCTGGGTCCACTGCTCTTTTCTATTGATATTACATCTCTGGGGCCTGTGATTGAGCCTCATGGCTTCTCATATGACTGCTATGCTGATGACACCCAGCTCTATTTGTCCTTCTAGCCTGAAGACCCATCCATCTCAGCACACATCTCTGCTTGCCTGTCTGAAATCTTGAACTGGATGAGGGAACACCACCTTAAGCTCAACTTGGCAAAAACTGAACTTCTTTTCATCCCACCCTCCCCCTCAATCAACCACAACTTCACCGTACAGCTCAGCTCAACCACACTCGAGTTAACCAGGACAGCCAGAGAGCTTGGGGTTTTTCGATGACAACTTGACCGTTACAGATCACATTTCAACAACCGCATGGTCCTGTAGGTTCATTCTGAACAACATCAAGAAATTCAGACCTTGTATCACTGAACAGGCTACACAGCTACTAGTCCAGGCTCATTGCCTCAAAACTGGACTATTGCAATGCACTACTCTCAGGCCTCCCAGCCAGCTCCATCAAACCCCTTCAGATGCCTCAGAATACAGCAGTATGCCTTGTTTTCAACCAGCCCAAAAGAACCCATGTCACACCCCTCTTCTTCCCCCTCCACTGGCTTCCTGTAGCTGACCACATCAAATTCAAGGCATTCATGCGAACGTACAAGACCTTGTCTGGAACAGTACCTCACTACCTCAACACTATCCTTGAGGTTTATGTTCCCTCACGCAATCTGCGATCAGTTAACGACTGATGCCTGATAGTGCCTACTCTGCGAGGCATGAGGTCCCTTTCCAGGACCTTCAAACTGACTGTCCCTCAGTGGTGGAATGCACTTTCGACTTCAAATCAGACAGCAAAATCTGTTACTATTTTCAAAAAAACAGCTAAAGACCCACCTCTTCTGTGAACACTTAACTAAGGTCTAAGTATCACCTAAGGAATCAGATGGAAAAGGAATTTGTCCCTAGGACTAGGAACGGTTCACAAGATATGGGCAAAAATGTAAAATGGTGTGCTGTATCGCCATCATAAAGCCAACTGGGATAAACTGATTGTCCAAATAGTCATTCATTCACATGTAACGAGAACGTCACAACTGATTTAAAAAGATTAAAACTTGTAACATGAATTGTTTCCTTTGTGTTTTCTCACTTTTTTATTGTACTAGGAGCGTCTCATGTATCAAACACATGCACAGATTCCGATAATAAACGTTATTACTATTATAACTACTAATAATAATATGAAGGAGAAGAAAAAGAAGAAGAGGAAGGAACAAATACTGCACTAGACATGCATGAACATAAAAACAGTTTCATTTGGTAATTATGTAGTGTTCATTGAGAACGTCAGAAATCAACAAACAATCGCTCAGAAAACATATTTAAGACTGATCCTAGGAGGCTGCCTCATGTAGCTGCCTGTGGAACACCCAGTGTATGGTAAATGATGCAAATTAAGCTCACATTGAAATAGTTTCAACCTGTTTTAGTCATTTTGTTTTGCATTTTAAAATGTGGAAATAGGTTTTTAAAAAAAGAATAAAGAAAGAAACAAGAACATTTCAGTACCAATAGATTTGTCCAATAAAACTATATTACATAAAAACATCCCTTTTTAACATAGAAAATAAATGAAGCAGTTTTTAATAACTGCTTTTTTTTTTATTAACTTAAATTTGCATGGAAGTACATTCTTGAGACCAGCCTGGTTTGTAAGCCAAGTATTACAATAAATAGTACAAAACGACATAATATATGTCATGGTTGCACAATATATTCAACCTCACTAATAAGAAACAGTCTCCTAAAACATCCATATATTAATCATATTGACATGTTTACTGGAGACACACTTGAATATATTCTTAATACATACATACAGTGAAGTGTAAAGTCTCCTAATCATTTGTAATTGTTACCCATTCTACATAAATTACTTTTTAATGTGATTTTTTTTTTTTTTTACATGTATATTAATCCGCTTGTTTAATATATAGCAGACTGACATTAAATCTTATTTAATAAACTACTTAATTTCAAAGTTGGTAGGGAGATTTACCCATAGTCTCTGTGGTTTGGCTTGTGGCCACATGCAGTGAGGCCAGGCTGGTGTCAGATCTCTGGGAGGCAGTAGAGGGAGATGACAGGGCAGTGCCATTCACCTTGGACTCAGCCTGTGGCTAGGACATAAGTAAAGAAGGAACCAGATTCATTAACCAAGGAGATGGGTGTTTAGCAACGTTTAGTATATACACTCTCTGACCACTTTAATAAGAAGACCTGTGCACCTGCACATTCATGCAATTATCCAACCAGCCAATAATGTTACACTAGTGCAATCATGCAGACAGAGGTCAAGAGCGTTTCAGTTAACCCTTGTGCGTCCTTATGGACATTTTTGTCATCGTTTTGTCTGTGTTAACGAAAACAGCATAAGTTTTTGAAAAAGGTGTGAATTTTTTGGAATTTAAATATTACAACCTCATTTGCTTGCATAAATCTATTTTAAACTAGTTACACCCAGGACCTTAAGGACAAAAATGTCCCTGTTGAAACCCATTCAAACTGAAATATTTATTCCCAGTGACGTTTAAGCATAAAATAATACATTCTGTGTTAATAGGCTTTTATTTTGTTGACAAGGTTTCAAAACATTGAATTTTTTTTTTTCTTTTCTGAAATGTGTAGTATTTTCTCAGGTTTAGCTTCTGGGGAAAATACATGTGTTTCCTTTTTTCTGATTCTGCTGTGCTCTAGAGCGCCGCAGACCGACGGAATAAACGATGCAGATATAATCGTGTGGGAGTTTGTACGGATATCAGAGTTGTGGTTTGTACGTCTGTACTGTAAACGTATGTGAACAGTTTGAAAGAAAGAAATGATATTGTAGTGGAGATCACAAATCCCACCATGTATATGGATCAAAGAAGGTCACTGAGCTTTGAAGATTTTTGCATTATATAAAGAAACCAGTGTTTAAAGGGATACATTTCTGAAAACGAATGAATGTTTGGTCATTATGATAAGATCTGATGCTGGTAAAAAAATCCAAGTCAGTGAAAGTGGATATTAACATATAATATTTCTATGACAGTTTTTTGACATGAACATTTTTGTCCTTTATGGACCCGAGTGGTAGTTTTTTGTTTTGTTTTTATTTATTTATTTTTAAATCTGACATGGCAAAAAAAAAAAAAGAAAAAAAAAAGAATGCATCAAAATAAATGCTGTTGTTAATCATTGACGTATCAAAGACTAATAATCAAAGGAAGAATCTGCTTAGCATTTAGTATATGGAAAATAATTGCTATTTTTCTTTTTTCCCCCCATAAAAAATCATCTGTGGAATTATGTAAACAAACCAGCATTTAAAGGGTTACAATTCAGTAAATGAATGAATGTTTGGTAATTATGATTAGAACTGATGATCTATGGACCTATGTGTAATGTTTTTTAATTGACGCACAAGGGTTAATGATCTCAGTAGCTCAGTTAATTAAAAATAAAAAACTGAAGTATTCTGACTCTTGGCTAAGGCACTCGAAATTGAGCTTAGGTGCATCCTGTTTGCTTTGATTGTCCTGAGATGTCTCTAGAACTTGACTAGAGTCCACCTGTGGCAAATTTGATTGAACATGATTTAGAGGAACATGTGTGTAAGGTCCCACAATTCACAGTAGATGTCAGACCAACAACCAAGCCATGAATTCCAAGTAACTCTCCATACATATTCATGATCGTTTTGTGTTGAGACATAGGATCTGGACAAGGGTATACAACTATTTCTAAAAGGTTTGAATGTTCCCAGATGGCAGTTGGCTCCATCATTGTGAAATGAAAGACCAAGAATCCAATGGCCACAGAGCTTCAGTACAGCTCTCAGCAATACTACATAAATCAGGCCTTATTGGTGGACTGGCTAGATGGAAATCACGCCTGAATAAAAGGATACAGCTGACCCTTAAATGACTCTTCTCATGAAACAGTAAACACCATCGCTATGGTGAAGCATGGGGGTGCTTCTGAGCAGCAGGGACAAAGAGACTGATCAGAATTGAGGGAAGGATGAATGCATCAAATACAGAAGGCCCTTGAAGAAAATCTGCTCCAGAATGCACATGTCCTCAGACTGGTACCAAGTTTGACCATTCAGCACGACAACCACAACAAGCATACGTTGAAGACAACATTGAAGTGGCTTCGGGACAAGTCTCTGAATGTCCTCAATTCACCCAGCCAAAAGAACACCTGTGGAGAGACCTGAAGATGGCAAAAATCCAGGTGTGAAAAACTTTGGTGTGTGTGTGCGTGTGTGTATAGTAAGGCCAATTCTATTGTTTTTTCTATACACTGAAGACATTTGGGTTTGCGCTCAAAAGATCTCAAACATGATAGAGATGATGGATCATATCAGAATTTCAGCTTTAATTTACTGATATTTACACCTAGATGTGTTAAACCTTTGGTAGCAGAGTACCCAATTTCTAGGTGAGCAAAAGTATAGGAACAGACAGAACTGCATGTTCAGCTGGGTTAAGGTCTGGTTATTGACTTGGCCAGTCTAAAACCTTCCACTTTTCCCTCGATGATGAAGTCCTTTGTTGTGTTGGCAGTGCTTTTTGGGTCATTGTCTTGATGCATGATGAAGTTCCTCCCAATTAGATTAGGTGCAATTCTCTGTAAATTGCAAGACAGATTTCTGCATGACAACTTGTGACTTCATCATGAGTTACATCATCAATAAAGATTAGTGAGCCCATTACAGAAGCAGCCATGCAAGCCATGACACTACCTCCACCATGCTTGGCAGATGAGCTTCTATGTTTTGGATCATGAGCAGATCCTTTCTTTCTCCACACTTTGGCCTTTTTATCACTTTGGTGGAGGTTAATCTTGATTACAGAACTTTTTTGGCTGATCTCTTATTATTTCTTCTAGTATTTCTTTACGAATTCCAATCTGGCCTTCTAATTCTCACTGCTCATGAGTGGTTTGCATCTTGTGGTATGGCCTCTATATTTCTGCACTTGAAGTTTTCTTCGAATGGTGGACTGTGATACCTTCACCCCTGTGCTGTGAAGGTTGCTGGTGATGTCACCAACTGTTCTTTTGGGGGTTTTCTTCACAGCTTTCATAATGTTTCTGTTACCAATTGCTGTTGTTTTCCTTGGCCGACCTGTTCCATGACTGGCTGTTAGTATATCAGTGATTTCTTACTTTTTCAGGATATTCCAATTATTTTACTGGTCATGCCCAATGCTTGTGCAATGACTGATAGATTTTCTCTCTGATTACAGCTTTAAAAAGGCTGCTTTTCTCCCATAGATAGCTCTCTGGTCTTCATGTTGGTTTATCCTTTTTAACAAATGCAGTCTTTACAGGTGAAACCTAGAGCTCAAACCAAGAGTAGACATTCAGAGCTATTAAATCTTTAAGCAATCAATTTAACAGGGCACACCCGGGCAGCAAGAAACATCACATGTTCCAATATTTTTTATCACTTGAAAAAATTGGTAGGTTCAAACAAAGGGTGTCATGTTCTAAGTTGTTTAACACATCTACATGTAAATAGGAGGAAATGAAAGCTGAAATTCTGATCTATCATCTCATACTCATCTTTCAATCTCCAACCCAAATGTCTTGAAAGTATAGCAAAAACAATAGAATTGACCTTGCTGTTCTAAGACTTCCAGAGGGGACTGTATATCTTTATAGTATATCTTTATACAATCACTTTACATAGTAGGAACACAATACAATACTGGGAGAACCCTCTTTGCTCTCAGAACAGCCTTAACTATTTGTAGCATGGATTCCACAAGGTGTTGGAAACATTCCTTTGAGATTCTGGTCCATGCTGACATGATGGCATCATAACTGACGCAATCAGTTGCACATCCATTAAGGGGAATCTCCCATTCAAATCTGGTGAATGGTCAGGCCACTGAAGTACACTGAACTCACTTGTGTTTCACGGAACCATTATCGTACTTGAAGTAACTGCTAAGCTGTGGCCATAAATAAATGCAAGTGGTCGGCAACAATACTCAAATATTGTGGCAATCAAACAATGCTCGACTGGTATTAAGGGGCACAGTGTGTGCCAAGGAAACATTCCCCACACCTTTGTTTTTGCACTCATGCCATGGACAAAGTCACTGAGATCACATTTTTTCCTTATTATGAAGCTGCATGATCTTTTATGTTGCAATTGGTAGATCAATTAACTGCACAAAAGATTTTCCCTTCTGAACTGTAATTTGAGCCCTTGTAGCATTTTCTTGGATTTAATTAGTTAACACAAAGGGTAGGTGAATCGCATGCTTGCCAACTGCTTCACCTTTTGGGCTCATTTAGCACAAGTGGATGACATAATGTCTCTTAAAATTATGCTCCATTACAGCAACTGATTTCTGACACATTAAACAGACACACATCACTCTAAGCTGTCAGAACCCTACAAAATGTCAAATATCTTCTGCATTATTGTTCAGTGTTTTTTTTGGTGCCCCCATGTATTGCAAAAAAAAAGTCTGATAACATTAAAGAGCTGCCATGCTAGTTGCAGCAGCTCTGTGTAGTGTGTTTTAGTTTTTGGTCTTTCTAATAGTCACTAGTCTTGAGTCTAGTGTTTTAAATTAGCCATTTTTTTTTGTGTGGCTCAGTGTTGTTTTTAGTGCTATTTGTAACTTTTGGAAATTATTATTCACACTGTACACCTCAGATTTTAAGCACAAATCGAGTACGTGTTATTTACAGAAATTTTCGAATGACTTTGTTGTAGTGGGCTGTGTAAGTGAAAGGCAGGAGTTGGGACTATAGACCGGTGAACGATACCTTCACTGAGCGGTATGAAAATGTGCATTTTTTTTTTTAAATCTAATTTTTACTTCGTTTACTTCCATATGGGAACTGTAATCTGTGTTTTCTGTGCGTTGTCTCCGTCCTTGTCATTTCTTGTTTACTGTTACAACAAATTTTCCTTCAGGGATCAAGTAGTCTGTCTGATTGTCTAGACATGTAGCTGTGTAAAATTAAAGCCATTTAATGTCATGGGGAGCATTTCATAGATTTGGTTACATGGTTTACTCAGTGTTAAAACTAAGAACTCGCTTAACATCTGAACAGTGGGTCAACTTACACCCTTACACGTTCAATCTGGTTTCACTGTTGGCCACTGCCAAACACAGGGATCCACAACACAGAGATGCAAGACGCATGTCAATTGGTTTTACTGACAGAGGAAGTGCAGTCATGACTAGAAAAAGAGCATTCAACAAACTATGCAAGAGATATGATACCAGCCTGGCCTCACCGCACATGGCCACAACTATGCAAGTGTTGCTGATAGCCCAATTCTGGCTGAACAGACCCTACAAGCCCAATACCCATCAGATCACACAGACCATATTCACAAGGGGTCAGACACACTCATACAGTCATGGGAAAAATAAAAGTACCCCCTCCTTCAATCTATGTTTTTATTTCCTGCGGCTTAAATACATGAATTAAAGTATGGTTGTGGGTATATCTCATACTAAAAAGTTTTAGATATTCAAACAAAATACAACAGAAAACAAAGGCAACCTGAGTGAGTAGACACTATACAGTAATTTATTAGATTTTTTTTTTATTTGAAGCAAAAGTTATCCAACACATATCACCCATGTGGAAAAACTAACTGCCCTCTTATATTTAAAATCTGGTTGTGCTACCTATAGAAGCGATAACTGGAGATCAGTCTTTCCCTTACTTCTAGGACTAGGACTTAATCCTATGCGTTGGATCATTGTCTTGCTGCATAAACCAGTTGCGCTTGAGTTTCAACTTACAGACTTTACGATTTTCTGGTAGAGAGCAGAATTCATGTTTCCCTCAATTATTGCGTTGTCCAGGCCCTGAAGCAGCAAAGCATCCCCACACCATCACACTCCCACCACCATGCTTGACCGTAGGTAAGATGTTCTATTTTTCTTTTTGTGGAATTCCGTGTTTGGTTTACACCAGATGTAACAGGACCCCTGTCTTCCAAAGAGTTCCACTTTCAACTCATCAATCCACAGAACATTCTCCCAAAAGGATTGAGGATCATCAAGGTGTGTTTTGGCAAAATTCAGACGAGCTTTAATGTTCTGGGTTGGCAGTGGTTTTTGCCTCACCACAAAATGGATGCCATTTTTGTTCAGTGTCTTTCTGATAGTGGAGTCATGAACAGTGACCTTTATTCATGCAAGAGAGGCCTGAAATAGCTTTCTTCCCAGGCTGATGTATTTCAATCACCTTCTTCCTCATCATTTCTGGAATTTCTTTCACTTTTGGCATAGTGTGTCATGGGGTATGATCTTTTAACCAACTTTATGCTGTTAAAAAAAGTTCTATATAAGTGTTGATGTGATTGAACAGGGTTTGCGGTAATCAGGGAGGGTTGTGTCTAGTCCAGCTGAACCCCATTATGAATGCAGTTTCATAGATTTGAGGAATTAGTGAATAGGGAAACAAATACATTATCACACAGGCCCAGTTGGTATTGGATAAGGAAATAGCATTACCATTTAAAAACTGCATTTTGTGCTTACTAAGGTTGCCTTTGTTTTAATTTCTGAAACAATTTAGTATGAGATATGCACAAAAACAGAAGAAGAACTGAAGGCCCTAATATCACTCACATTTGGAAATGTACCTCCCCCTTCCCCCTCCTGGCCTTCTATGGTGACTTCTGAGAATTTAGAAAGATAGAAAACAAGTTTTCTTTATGTCTGCTAAATTTAACGGGGCTGGAAAAAAAAATGGGGGTATCTAATCACCTTAGTGTTAGGAAGTTATTATGCAAGTCTACTCTTGGACCAAGCTTGAAGATGTGTGCGAGGAGATCATGTATGCTGTATGGTGGAGGAAAAGATGAGCCGGCTGTCTAAGTATGGGAGAATACTAACACCTCTGCCCGTAAGAGATGACAGGGAGACATGCATATGCATCTCAAGAACATCCATGCGTTGATCAGTTTGAGATAACCCAAAGAGCAGGATCTGGTATGCCTGTTCCATGACTGCAAACCTCAAGAAGTACCCGCGTTTCCATGGATAATGGGGACATGGAAGTAAGCATCATACAGGTCCAATGACTGAACCAGTCATGGCATGAACAACTTCTGATAACTTTAACATGCAAAAGCTGAAACCCAGGATCCTGCAAGTGTCCTGCTGTTAAAAGCAAGATTTCAAACTGCTCTGTAATGGAGAAACTGTTGGAAATGGCTATTCCAGTGTTAGCTGTATAATTAACCAAGTTTCCTGTAAGTGGAAATCATGCCATAAGATCTAGTCAGCCAGTCGTCAGTGTGTCTGCACACAACAATGAGGCAGTGTACCACTGACTGTGACACATCGTCTGGCAAAAGTGCATATTCATTGTGGATGACTGCATGACCACGTCATATACCAAAAAAGACACTGCCATTTTTAGGGTAGGTTAGGGAACCCTGTTGCGTCTGTGAGCTGGTATAGCTACACATTCAACACGGGGTCTTCAGAGTCTTGGACTGCATCTCACAGATGGTCAATAATGAGACAGCAGGCACATAGAAAATTGCCATCTTCTGGCTCCAGGGGATTTGGGTAGACTCCATGGTGCAGACATGCATTGGCATAGCTCAGTGGGGGGTTTGGGCTGAGTACCTTGCAGTCCACTGGAATCTATATTACTGGCAGTCACCAGAATTAGACCATTGGAGACACAGATCACCCTGTCCCTGACGGTACTGGTAGCTTGGTTGCAAGAGCCAGGGTGTTAGCTATCAAGCTAAGTGGCACTCAGCGATTCAATTTAGCAAGTCACATCCAATGCTCTCACAGAGAATGGAACAGGTACTCAAGGCAGGAGAAAACAGAAGAGAAGAAAATAAGTATCACAGCTTTGGAGAACTGAAAATTGTAGCTCTGACTGTGGTTGTAAGCTACACAGGGTAACTCTGAATCTATGTGTAGTACAGCATGTATGAAAGTGAACAGAGGAAAGGAGAGGTAATGACTTATCGCAAGTTTATTCATAGCAAATAGTAAGTAACGGGTACTGAGCAACTTTCCGCTGAGGTCTTAAGCGTATGAAGAGTCTTCAGCCCCGTCACATCCTACACTAAGCTGATGTTTGTTACTTTTCAGCTCTTTGATCAGCAGTGTGAAACAAATTCAAATAGCAAATGACCAATACATATAAAATGTATTCGCTCTAAGTGGAGTTTATAAAATATTGTTTGCATTTATTTGAAATATTCTTTAGGGGATTTGCCACAAGATTCTGAGAGACTAAAAATGAGTTCTTATAATGATTTTAGCTAGAGAAGAGGTAAACAGTGTAGGTACTATACATTTACAAATAGATAGCTCCCTTTTGTTATTGTAGTGTCACAGTAAAATGGATGGATGCAACCTAATACACATCAGTAAAGCATGAAAATGACCTCTTGTATTGAGGTCCTTGCAAAGACTAATTCCACCCAGCAACAATGATTTGTTCATTTGCTTGGTTTTCACTTTCATTCTCAACGCAAGGCAAAACAGCTGTGGTTTAAACCTCGTTGGATGGCTTCTAAAAGCACTACACTGTCATTCCTTCAATTCTAGCCAATCTAGAACAATGATCGGAAAACATCAGCTGTTTTCCTCTCCTGTACACCATGAACTGAAATAACTCAAGTTAGACCATCCACATCTGGGCGGATAGTTGTCTGTGCATAGTTTGACTGTTGTGAACTGTAAGCTATAAACTGCCTTTGCAATCAGCATTCTGTTACACAAAGGGAGTCTTGTGCACCACGCAAATCTCCCCTGTCTCCCCAGTCACTCTCTATCTGACTGAGGGACTAACACGGTCCCTCAGCCAGTAATCTCTGTTTTTAGTGAAGAAAAATTAACACTCCCATTAAGGCTGAAGCGCTTTGACCATTCACCACACATGGACTCTTTGAACTCCCCACCCATTTTTTTCTCCTTTATTGTTGACTTATTTCACATACGAGGATGCACAACCACATATCTCAAGTCTTAATACATCTTCATAAACACCATTAATCCACTGTTAATAAATGGAAAGAATATGCATATAAGAGGCAGTCCACCAACTGAGCGACCAGGAAAGGACAATAATAAAATAAAATAAAATTTAAATGACATTTTCTCTGATTAATTCTCTCTCCAGGTGTAATACTGCAATTCAGATTGACTTAACACACTGCAAGCAATATATTCAAAGCTGCAAAAACGTAAATTACATTAAATTATTTATAAGAGTCATCA
The DNA here is from genome assembly GCF_001660625.3 of Ictalurus punctatus. Taxonomy (NCBI): domain Eukaryota; kingdom Metazoa; phylum Chordata; class Actinopteri; order Siluriformes; family Ictaluridae; genus Ictalurus; species Ictalurus punctatus. Next base: position 6,391,362 of record NC_030441.2, read on the forward strand.
ACATATGAACAAAGACAAGCTTGAAGTTTTTTGGTATGACTTACTGATATAATGCAATTTACACTATATGGCCAAAAGATTGCAGCCACCTCACCATCACACTCAAATCTGTCCTTGAACATTCCATTTCAAAACCATTAGTATTAATATGGACTTGGTCCCCCTTCTGCTGCTATGTGAGCCTCCACTCTTTTGGGAAGGCTTTCCCCTAGATTTTGTAATGCGACTATAGGGATTTGTGCCCTTTTAGACACAAGAACGTCGCTGAGGGAAAGATCTGATATTGGGCGAGAAGGCTCAGTCAGAGTTCCAGTTCATCGCAACTGTGTATAGTTGGGATGAGGTCAGAGCTGTGTACTGGCTACTCATGTTCTAATGCAATGACCTTGGCAAACCATGTTCTTGAAGAGCTTGGTAAGTGCACAGGGTCATTGTCATACTGGAACAAAAGTGGGATAGGCCCCTTAGTTTCAATGAAGGGAAATCTTCCTTCTACATCATACGAAGACATTTTAGAAAATGGTGTACTTCCAACTTCCACATATGACTATGATGGAGAGGTGTCCACATACATTTGGCCATATTGTGAATTTGATGTATAAATTGCATTTTAAACAAATATGAAACTTATTAACTTAATTTGCAAAAATAATTTTAAGGTCATGTCCTACCCACCTGCTCTAGTAGCTGTCTAAGCCTCTTAAGCTGAGACTCAAGCTGCTTGTTATGGTCTTCCAGAATTTGCATTCTTGCCTCTAAGCGACCCTTGTGTTGTCTCAGAAGTTTTGCCTCAGCAATGAGCTCAGCATCACGATTCTGGGGTGAAACAGGTAGCATTGGTGGAGGTGAAGGAAGAGGTGAAAACCCCTTGTGGTCATGGGCCTTTTTAAGTCGATCATATTCTGCCTGTAGCCTCCTAAAACATTGACAATGATAATTAATTGGCCTACAATGGTGTAACAAGTATCTATGCTCTTGAATAGAGATTTAAAAATGTTCAAACCTATTCTCCTGCTCTAAATCATTGAGAACTCTCTCAAGTTCCCCCTTTTCTTCAGTCTCCATTGAAATGAGGATCTGTGCTGGGCTCTGTGGATGGTTTAAGGGGGAGCCCTGATTAAGACTCTGGCAGTAGTGTTGGATCAGTAGATGCTCATCATCCCTACAATAACCAGAAAACATAGTTTACATTTAGAAGTTTAAAAAAAAGAGAAGATACATTTGTATCTTTAATATACAGAAAAACTTGAATATTTCAACATAAACATGTCTTCTGTATTTGAACAATGCTTGGTACCAATATAAGGCCCGATTTCCATGTAAAAACAAGTGCATACTTTTTTTGGCCTATCAAAAAATACATTTTCAGTAAAAAAAAAAAAAAATAATAATAAAAAAAAGATGACATATTGTCAGTTTTATACTAAACATAAAACTTTGTAGAATTGGTGGGTGCAACATTTATTGTTTGATATTCATGAGAGCAGAGTATTTTCGTGATATTTTTTGGAAAAAAGATCAAAAGGCTAAACAATAAAAGACAATTTTTCACAGACTTCTTTGCTCATATTTACCAAGGGTGCTAATATTAATGGAGGGCGCTGTAATACAATAAAAAACAGAGTGCATACAGTCCCCTCCAAAAGTACTGGAATGGCAAGGCCAATTCTAATATTTTTGTGATACACTGAAGAAATTTGGGTTTGAGATCAAAAGATAAATAGGAGACATTAGACCAGAATTTCAGCTTTAATTTCCTGATATTAACATCTAGATGTGTTAAACAACTTAGAACATGGCACCTTTTGTTTGAACCCATCCAATTTTCAAGTGATCAAAAGTACTTGAACATGTGACTGATAGGTGTTTCTTGTTGACCAGGTGTTTCCTGTTAGACTGACTGTTTAAACAATTAATAGCTCTGAATGTCTACCCTGGGCTCAAATCAATCAAAGCCATTGCACAAGCATTGGACATAGCCTATACAACCATTTGGAATGTCCGGAAAAACAATGAAACCACTGGTGTACATCCAGAAGTCGAAGAGGTGAGCCAATTAAAACAGCAATTGAAGACAGAAACAGACTTGTGAAGAAAAATGGTAAAGTGACGGTCTGTAACATTACCAACAACCTCCACAGGGTAGGTGTAAAGGTATCATAATCCACCGTTCAAAGAAAACATGCAAAGCAGAAATACAGAGGCCACACCATGTCTTTTGCTTGTATTTTCTCATTTGTAAGTCGCTGTGGATGAAAGTGTCTGCTAAATGAATAAAAGTAAATATAAGGTACCATAAGAACTGGAAGGCCAGATTGGATTTCGTAAAGAAATACAGAGATCAGCCACAAAAGTTCTGGAACCAAGATTAACCTTTACCAAAGTGATGGAAAGGCCAAAGTGTGGAAAAAGAAAGGATCTGCTCGTGATCCAAAACATACAAGCTCATCGGTTAAGCATGGCGGAGATAGTATATTGGCTTGTGGAACTTAAAGTCCTAGCTCAAACTTGGTCCAGCATGACAATGCCAATGTGTACAAAGCAAGGCCTATAAATATATGGTTTTCCAAGAATGGTGTGGAAGCAGCTAAGTGGCCTGCAGTTGAGTTGAGGTTGTTGTAGCAACAAAAGGGAGGCCAAATCTGGACTGGGATGTTCAATAAGCACATATGGGTCAGGTGTCCACAAGCTTCTGGCAATATATTACAGATGGGAAAGATTGCACAAATCCCAGGTATCACAAAGATGAAGAAGAGGAATTTTACCTTCCAACATGGAAGAGCCAAAGCACACTTGCACATCAAGACCTCTATCCAACAGAAAATCTGTGGAATGACATGACCGTGCAGAAAAGACCCCCTGGCAATTTGAACAAGATAGCGCTAGCCAGGAAGTCTGGGAGAAAATTGCAACCAATCCAAGTGTGAAAAGCTGATCAAGACTTACTAAAGTATTGAATGCAAAGAGTGCCTGCACAAAGTATTAATTGGGAGGGTGTGCATATTTATGCACCCATGGGGTTGTAGGTTTTTTTTTCCATTTTAATAAATTTTTCTAATGAATTCTTTTGAATTGTTTGTTATAAGGTCACATTAAAGATCTATCTTCACTTCTGGATTTACCTCGGAATTTTACATCTACTATAAGCAGAGATGATTAAAAGTGAATATGACTTGAATAAGAATGTAAGCAAAATATATTATTGATTGAGAGCAAACATTTATAAGGTGAATGCAGAAGCTTCCTTGGCATGGCAAAGAATGTCTGCAGCCCCCATCCCCACAGGGGACCACAGGCTCGGAAGTGTTATGTGACCCAGTAGGGGAAGACATTAAAAACATGACAGACTACATCAATTTCAGCAAGGACACTACAGTTCCAGTCAGGAGGGTGTGTTGTTTTCCTAATAACAAACCCTGGATTACCAAGGACATGAAGAAAATAACTGCTGAACAAAAAGAAGCAGGAACTGACTAGCTGTCAGATAGACTGCTCCTCAATGTGGTCAAAACCAAGGAGATGGTGGTGTACTACAGGAGGAAAAGGACCACAACCAGCACCAATACCATCATAGGTCAGGATGTTCAGCAGGTTGACACATTTACAGATACCTTGGTGGACATCTTGACAACAAGCTGGACTACAAGGTCAACTCAGAGGCTGTGTACAGGAAAGGGATGAGCAGACTCTACTATATGAGCAAGCTCTTTTTCTTAAAGATCTTCTACCAGTCTGTGGTAACCAGTACAGTCTTCGTTGCAGCAGTATGCTGGCGAGGTAACATCAGAGCTGGAGATTCAAAAAAACGCAATAAACCGATCAAGATGTCTGGCTTGGTCTTTGGCTGCTCTGTGGTAGTGGTGCAAAAGAGGACACTCAAACTCTCAGTCATTTTAGACAAAAAACAGCATCCCCTCCATGACCTACTGATTAAACAGTGGAACTTCTTTAGTAGAAGACTCATTTAGCGCCACTGTAGAAAGGAGCATTCACACTGTACAACAGCTCATCACTGTGCTGGGACACTATTTTGCACTGATCCGGTCTCCTTGGACAATATTTTAACTTGAATAGTTCAACTACCACCATATAGAATCCATTAGAATTTTCTAGAGTTTTGCATTAATATGAGCTAAGCCATCATCAGACTTTCACAATAGTACTAAAAGTAAATAAAGAGAATCCAGTTGAACAAATGAGACAAAAACATTACACTTGGTCAGAATTACATCTGTGCGTGGCAAAAGTATGTGAACCTTTGCTTTCAGTATCTGGTGTGTTACCCTCGTTCAGCAATAACTGCCACTAAACATTTCCTGTAACTGTTGATCAGTCCTGTTTATTTATTTATTGTTCCATCAACGATGGCAAGTCATCCTGGTACAGATGCAGCAAAAAAGGCCCAAACAATGATACTACCACCAGCATATTTCACAGATAGGATAAGGTTCTTATGCTGGAATGCAGCATTTTCCTTTCTCCAAACATAACGCTTCTCATTCATACCAAAAATTCTATTTTGGTCTCATCCATTCACAAGACATTTTTCCAACAGCTGTCTGACTTCTCCCCATGATCTTTAGCAAACTGCAAAGATGCAGCAATGTTCTTTTTGGAGAGCAGTGGTTTTCTCCTTGCAACCTTGCCATGCACACCAGTGTTCTCCTGATGGACTCATGAACATTAACATTAGCCAATATGAGAGGCCTTTAGGTGCTTACAAGTTACCCTCAAGCAACTAAAGGTCTGATTGTGAATTGGTGGAGTCCAAACTCTTAAGAGATGGTTTTGTAACCTTTTCCAGCCTGATGAGCATCAACAACTCTCTTTCTGAGGTCCTCAGAAAACTCTTTTCTTTGTGCCATGATACACTTACAAGATCCCTGTTCTTTATATAAAACAGGGCACTCACACACACACCTGATTGTCATCCTGTTGACTGAAAACAGCTGACTCTAATTTCACCTTCAGACTAATCCTAGAGGTTCACATACTTTTTACCGCTCAGAGATACGCAACAGTGGATCATTTTCCTCAATAAATTAATGACCAAGTAAAAATTTTTGTTTTATTGGGTTAACATTTGTTTAATTGGGTTCTCATTGTATACTTTTAGAACTTGCGTAAAAATCTGATGTTTTTACCTGATGCTTAGGTCATGTTTATGCAAAATTTATCAACTGTTTGCTTGTCCAAATATGTTGGAAAAAAAAAAGCCAACAATTTCCACAGGGTTTTATAGAATCATTGTTGAATTTCCCTCTGGAATGAATAAATTAATCTATCTATCAATCTATCCATCTGTCCTGGTGACAATCCAAATACTAACACAGCTATTCTTTTAATTTATTAGTATTAAAACAAATAAAGGTGTCAGCTCACATGCTCTCATTAGGAGAAATATTCTCATTCACATATGAGCCATTTCTGTTTTCCATTTCAGCGAGCCTGTGAAAGACAGAATTATTTTACTGTTATTTTCACATGAATCAAAATGCACTAGAACAGCCATTTTCAATGCTGGGCCTTGAGTACCACTCCCCAGAATATTCTGATGTTCTGTTTCACCCCTCCTAACTTCCAGGGGTGGTGTGTAATACCTGGACATTCTCTTGTGCATAAGTCAAGAAAGACAGTGCAAGGTGCAGTTTTTCAGTATGTGGTAGACTCAGTGATGGGTTTGAGTTCACTTCTGCCTCCTCACCCATGGTGAGCATGGACATTTCTTTATCAGTCATAGTCTTAGCTGTTGCTAGGTAGACTTGAGAAATATGAGTGCTACAAGGCTAGAGCATGTGTTTCACTCCCTTGCACTAACACAGACTTACCATCCATTGAGCAGGCACCCAGGTGTTAAACACCACCACTGGCAGTTATCCAGGGTTCACAGAACCGGAGTTATATTTGTAACTAATTTTTTCCCCTTCCAGTTATCCAGTTCAATACCGTTATTATTACAGTTACAGGCTTATGATTTAGTTCACTGAAAGCAGGAAAACACCAGAATGTGCAAGGCAGTGGTACTCCATGACCAGGAATGAAATAATAATTTCACAATGCTTGTTCACATTCACAAGTCAATTAATGGGTATAATTACATATGTGATAAAAACACCAATCAACACGATCATTTAAAAAAAACAAAACTGAAAAATCTCCATTATCTGAAAATTCATAAAGTAGACGCATGCCTTTAATTGATTCTTGTTGCCAAGTTTCAAAATAAGTTTCAAATAGACACCTTCCCTATAACAATGAGCTATGTGGAAAGGTTGGATAGTTTTTAACAGATCCACCCCCCAAAATGCAGCATCTGAACAATTGGAAGTGTGTGTTGTGGTCAGATGAGACCAGATGAGAATTTTTGGATAACCATGCATGCCGAAAACTGAGTGACATGGCATATATATATAAAAAAAAAACCTCTCCCATGTCATAAAACAATGTCATTCTTGAAAGTGTCACACTCGTAAAAAGGTTTCGAACTGCTGGCCTAGAACATCAAGTGGTACCTTAAATAATACCATTACTTGGCTACATGGCAGCAGAGGCTTAAGAGGTAAACAATGCACCCCAGAAATTGCAATGCTAATTGGTTTTATTTGGGACAGGTATAAAGCTAGACATTGTCAATATATCTGCTCCACGCATAGTGCTCCTATATCCCTTGAACAAGTAATTAAAACCCATGGTGCTCCTTTAGTGATCCTATCCCTTAGTCACAGTATGTTGAATAAACATTGCTGAGTTGCATTGTAAAAAAAAAATTATGTTTTGTGAATGGTCATAATTTAAATTCCAGTGGACCCAATTTGAAATGTAGGAAATTTACAACATAGGTACATGATTGCACTATTATGCATCTGGTCCACACGTAGTGCTCCTATACCTGTTGAACAAGTAATTAAGACCCATGCTGCTCCATGGGTGATCCTATCCCTTAGTCATAGCATGTGGAATATAAATAGCAGAGTTGTCATTGTAAACATTGTCAATGTTTTTGTGAATGGTCATAATTTCATTTCCAGTGGACACCATTTGAAATGTCTTAATGTCCACATAAAGATCATCATAAATTGCTTTCAAACATAAGCTTAGAACACATGTAATGGTCTCGGAAATTTGATTTGAACTTGAGTTTTTCTGCCAATAATGTATTTTGACCTGGACTTTAAGAAAGCAAATGTATTTCACCAAAACTTTCTAACCTTGCCTTGGTTGTCCACCTGTAAAGATCGTTTAAATGTGCTGTCACGTCACCAAAATTGAACAGAAAATAGAACATAAGTAGAAAACAGATAAGCTTGTGGCCAGTGCTAAATATATCAAATATATTATTCAACAAAATGAACGTGAATTAAATATATGATAAAATAGCCTTCGTCCAGCACAAGCATTATGATTTCATGACCTTGATTTACTATTTCATGGCTACATTAAGGTGTGTGCTCTGTTAGTGAGCAATATATTTTTTTTAAATGCAAAAATAATAGGATGTGCTGGATGAGGTGTCATTTTACAACTATTCACAGATATTTACAAAATCAGGTCCATTGTGGTGATGTACAGACGGCAAAATTACAAATGTACAACGAAACACTTTTTGTTATTTTGCCTCTGTACATCACAGTAGATTTGAAATGAAGCAATTAAGATTTGATTGAAATGTAGACTTACAACTTTAACTCAAGAGGTTTAACAAAAATATTGCATTAACTGTTTAGGAATTACAGTAATTTTTTTAAGAGACCCACCATTTTCACAGGCTCAAAAGTAAATGGACAAACTAACAATCATAAATATAAAGGTTATTTTTAATACTTGGATGCAAATCCTTTGCATTCAATGACTGCCTGAAATCCAGTTGTACTGCGAAGTGCCGTCCTATCACTTTTGCAGCATTTCATTAAATCTGAGCAGAAACTATAACTCTATACACTTCAGAATTCTTCTATCAGCAGTCATATCATCAATAAACAACAGTAACCCAATTCCACTGGAAGCCATACATGCCCATGACACAACGCTGCCTCCACATTTCTGAAAGGTGATGTGGTATGCTTTGGATCACAAGCCCTTCCTTTCCATCTCCATACTCTTCTCTTCCCATCACTCTGGTACCTCCTCCAGAGTGTTCCTGACTTGGCTAGATATTGTGAAGGGGTTTATCTTCACCAAGGAAAGAACTCTACGAGCATCCACTTTAGTTGTCTTTTGGTGCTGCTGAGCTCACAGGTACATACCTTCTTTAACGAATGTACCAAATTGTTGATTTGGCCACTCTTAAAGTTTCTGCGCTCTCTCTTATGTGTCTGTTTTGGGGGGTTTTTCAGCCTAATGATGGCCTCCTTCATTTGCTTCGACACCTCTTTGGACCACATACTGAGAGTTCGCACGAACAGCTACCAAATGCAAATTCAAAGCTTGGAATCAACTCCAGAATTTTCGGACAATCTCCTGAATCTGTCATGAAATGACGAGGAAACACGCAACACCTGGCCAAGAAACTGCTCATCAGTCAAATGTCCAATTACTTTTGAGCCTGTGAAAATGGAGGGACTCTGTAAAAATGGCTGCAATTCCTAAACGGTTAATGCAATATTTTTGTTAAACCCCTTGAATTACAGCTGAAAGTCTACACGTCAATCACATCTTGATTGATTCATTTCTAATCCACTGTGGTGGTGTACAGAGGAAAAATTATGAAAAATTGTGTCACTGTCCAAGTATTTACGGACCTGGTTGTATAAGCTAGTCATGCAGTGATATACAGGCAATATACAAGACTCCTTTTAGAGGTTTATTCAATGTTTACCATCTTCTCATATATCATTGTATTATATATCTCGTAACATGTACTTTTAACAGCAAAGAAAAAAACAACACTTTCTTTTTTAGACTATAATGTATATTAGAGGGGCTTAAGGCAAGTGATTGTGTTTAAAGATAATGGTCTAGAGAAATTTTCTCCTTGTAAATATTGGTATAAGTCTGATATTAATAGACCAACTCTGAATACCACCCATAGAGAACACAACATAATTCAGTGATTATTTCCCTACTGATGTTAGCGTGAACAATGAGCAGTTGAGTGAAAAGGTAATGATGAGGCTCATGCTGAAATGCCACGAGTGATAAAACAGAGACTGATTTGGATAATATTAATACTCAAAGTGCTACCTTATTTCCCATAGGTTTTCCATAAGCATATAATTTAACAGTAATGTTTTTTTGTTTTTTTTGTTTTTTTATAAACTGATTACAAACACAGAGGTAGTTGGGGTATCTCACAATGGAATTGAAATGGGATTTTTAAATGAAATTTTCAGCCTTTTGGGGGTAACCAGACGTGAAAATTTTGCGACTGAAGAATTTTGAGATGGAAATATCTGTATATATGACACCCATTTCAGTTCAGGAAAGCTTGTAGTTTTCAGAACTATATATAGCAAAAATGTGACCATTTGAATGGTTTTCCCAGGCCCCCCCCCCCCCACTGCAAATACAGGTGAATCGAGGAGCTGTTTTTTTTTTTTTTTTTAATGATTTTACATTCATTTTTAAATACTGCTCTCACCTGCTAGCATAATGTTCAATGCGGGAGTGGGTGTCATCATGGGACAGCTGTGGAGACGATGCTGGGCTATAATTAACAGAGAAGCAAAAGAAGATATTACAAAGGATGCACATAAAAATGCTAATTAGTTAAAAAAAGAGCAACAATTCCATACCAGTAACTTACTATTCTACTGTTTTTTAGATATATGGGCTAATGGCTTCTCATTATTTATATACAGTCCTGTCAATTTTGTCCGTCAATTTACAGAGAAATGCATTCAAATGAATCAGGAGGTACTTTATCATTGGAGCAATATAATGATCCAAAACAAACTGCAAACTCAACAAAATCTATCAGGGGTAAAAAAAAAAAAAAAAGTAGACGGTTTTCCACTGGCCAAGTCAATCACCAGAACATGCAGTTCACCTCCTGAAAAGGAGACTGAAGAGAAAAACCCCTCGAAACAAACAACAACAGAAAGAGTCTGCGGCAAAAGCCTGGAAAAGCATCACAAAAGAAGAAACCGACAATTTGGTGATGTCAGTGAGTCGCAGGCTTGATGCAGTTGTTGCAAGCAAGGGATATGTAACCAAATATTAAGTGATATTTACTTGAATTTTCTTCAAGAGTTATCTGTTCTTATACTTTTGCACGACTAAAAAATTGGGTGGTGTGATGCAAAAAATAGGAAATAAAAGATGAAATCCTAAACTCCATCTGTTGATCTCAAACCCAAATGTCTTTGGTTTATAGCACAAACAAAAGAAGAGCTTGTACACCACACTGGCCCCTTTCTAAATCAAGTAGTCAGATCTTGATGTGCGGAAATACGTGATCTCACTTTTCTTGGGAGATTGAGAGTTCAAATCCCAAAACTGCAAAGCTGACCACGCTCTCTGGGTAGGCATTATTCTGTCAATAAGAGAGACACTTGTCCATTCTGAGAAAAGGGTAGTGTCACAGTGTTCAGTTTACCCGAGACAAAACATACAGTCCCTTCCGAAACTACTGCAACAATGATCACCTATACTCATGTGAAAAAATAAGTACACTCCATGGTAACTGCTGGCTTTTTTGACATATTTGGACAAGCAAATATTGTGGAGACGTGGAGGTTACACGTCTAATGTCCGTATATTGGGCATACTGAAAATCAGAAACGTACATTCTGTGAACTTATTTCAAAAGAAGAGACAAAGAAGAAATGTCTGTCTACCTTTACCTGTCTCTGAACATTCTGTGATAGTTTTTGAGTTTGTACCGTTTGTTGAAAATTTTGTTCAAACCTGACAACCGCTGTGTAAAATGTCAATTAAAAACAGAATGCAATGATTTGCATCGCTCATAAACCCATATGTTATTTACAATAGAACATAGAAAACATATCAAATGTTTTAATTGAGAAAATGTACGGTTTTAAGAAGAAAAAAAAGGGGGAATTTTGAATTTGATGGCCGCAACGCATCTTAAAACGTTGGGACAGGTTCAGGTTCAACAAAAGACTGGAAAAGTTAGTGTTACAACAAAAAAAAAAAACAGCTGGAGGAACATTTCACAACTAATTAGGTTAACTGGCAACAGGTCAGTAACATGATTGTCAATCATGTAAGTATCTATGATTGTCAATCATGTAAGTATCTTAGAGAGGCAGAGGCTCTCAGAAGTAAAGATGGGATGGAATCTGGATGGAAGCATATGTTGTTCTAAAACCTGTATATACCTCAGTTTAAACATTTGATATGTTTTCTATGTTCTATAGTGAATAACTTCTACTCAATATTGGAAAATAAAGCTCAAGTGAAATAACTGAAATAATCAAGTTAAGATTGTGAAGAGCTCTGTGACAAATCAGGCCTCAAGATACTGCTGACCAAGAACGGGGCACGCGTGAGGTGTTGGAGAAAGTGGAAGTGCGACAAGCGAGTGGGCATTTGTGCTAGGCTAAAGACTAACTAACCCTAGCCAACCAACACTACCATCCATTCTCCTCTCCAATATTGGCTAACTACCCAACGTGAACTCAGGAGTTTTGGTTTTCACAGAAATAGGGTTCAGAAACACCATTCTGGATGCGGCCATTCAGCTAGCCGGGCTGACCGCACAACGTGCCGGCAGAATAGAAGCACAGTCTGTTAAGACATGTGGTAGAGGTCTGTATGTTGTAACCAAAAACAACTTGTGGAGGACTGCTGTGGTTGTCTTGAGTTACCGTTCATTGCTCGTGACGTTTGTGACTGTAAAGTGCCAGCTATACCAACTCTGAACTCTTGCCACCATCACCAAACTCTGCAACAGTCTCTTCCTGCCCCTGCACATGGCATCAGCTTAATTCTAGAGAAACTCCCTTTCAGTCTACAGGAGAAATGGATGTTGCAAGGGAACTCACTATAAAAATGAGTAGGGTGTTAGCTGTCCCCCTCTTTTCATTCTTCTGTGCTTTCATTAGTAGTGAAGCCCGCATATGAGAAATGATCAGTTTCAACATGAGTAGGCATACTGCTGTGCCATCTAAAGATGAGAGGCTCTTATCAGGAGCAGTTAGAGCTCCTGTTACAGTTCACAAAACAGAAATAGACAATGCCACACAAAAGGATAAAAGCAAATGACAACCAATAGACAATGGCCAATCCATAAAAAGCAACATTCCAAACAAAGTTAAATGGTCTACACTTATATAGCGCTTTTTTAACCTTATCGGTTCTACAAAACCCTTTACACTGGTTTTCATTCACACACACACACACACACCAATGCTAGTAGAGCTGCCATGCAAGGTGCTAGCTTGCCATCGGGAGCAACTTGGGGTTCGGTGCCTTGCCCAAGGCCGCTTCAGCATGTGGAGTCATGTGGGCCGGGAATCGAACCGCCGACCCTAAGATTAGTGGACAACCTGCTCTACCACCTGATCCACAGCCGCTTCAAAGCCAGCAATCGTCTCACTTCACTGACTCGCAAGCTGAAAATAAAAACTGAGGTGAAGGAGCACTGTAGATTTCATGCACAAGATATTTATTTGAAAATGAGCATGCAGAGTTGGCACCACAATTACATAAAAACTGGCAGTGCTGGTATTTGCCAGTGTCCACGGTGCACCATCCAAAGAAGCCTGGCCAAATAAGGGTAGTGCTCAACATCATGGTGTATCAATAAATGATGCCCTCATTACTGGCCCTAACATAAACAATAATCCTGGGGGTTGTAACGTGGTTTAGGAAAGAACAAGTGGCAGTGATTGCTGATATCCAACAAATGTTCCATTCCTTCATAGTCACAAAAGATCATTAGCACTTTCTAACGCTCACTTTGATATGACAAGAACAATTTAAACTACAAAGTACTGGAGTACCAGATGAGAGTACATGTCTTTGATAAGCCCATCTATAGCAGTTGTCATAAATGGGATCAGGAGAGCTGTCCTCAAGGGTTAAAAAGACTATGGATAAGAGGCAAGGCAGTTTGTGGAAAGGAACTTTTATGTTGATGATGGCCTCATCTCCATCCCCATAGAAGAGAAAGCCATCAAGCTCAAAACCACTCAGGAGATGCCTTCTTTGTCTAATCTGTGTCTTCACAAGACTGCCTCCAATAAGGGGGAATTCATGATGGGATTTCCTCCAGAGGACCTTTCAAAGGAGTTAAAGAACCTAGATCTGAGCACTGAATTCTCACCAGTTCAGAGAAGTTTTGGAGTGAGCTGGGATATATTGATTTACTAGGTTGCAGACCATGTGAGACACCAGATGTGAGGTTCTGTCAATGATCAAAAGTTTGTTTGACTCACTTGGAGTTGCTGCACCCGTGATCATCAAGGGAAAATTCTTACTGAGGGTGCTTAACACTGAGTCTTTTGACTGGGATGCACTTCTGCCAGATGAGCGATTTAAAGAATAGAAGGTATGTGGAGACTCACAGAAAGAGCTGGAGCATGTCAAAATTCCCCACACATGCTACAAACTTTCTCTGTCAAACAAAAAGCAAAGAGATGTGTATCTTCTATGATGCTTCGACAAATGCTATTGAAACTGTTGCATACATCAGGGTAACCAACACAAATGGCAACGCAGAGGTTGGCTTCATGTTTGGGACGGCTAATCTAGCTGCGTGACCAAGGAACTTGAGTTGTTCGTAGCTGTTCTAGCTGCGGAAATAACTGAAACCATTGAGAATGAGCTCGGCATTAAGCTGGATGCATTAACATTCTATCCGGACAGTAAGGTTGTCTTAGGCTACATTTGTAATCAATCAAAGAAATTCTTTATTTATGTTAACAAAAGATACAGAGGTCTACACGCCCTGAGCAATGAAAAAAGTACCAGCCAATCAGAACCCTGCCAACCATGACACAAGAGGAGATTTGGCAGCCGGCCTCACCCATAGCACGTGGTTGAGTGGTTCTGAAATCTTGTCTGCAACCAACATGGTCAACTACTCCAACTAACAAGTCACTACTTGTGCGGCACATACAACAAAGGAGTTGAACCCCAAACACTTTGACACTTTGTTCTCAAGCTGGCAATCAGTTGATGTGGAAAAGGCCAAGTCTGTTGTCATCCACAGCATGCAAGCAGAAGCCTTCTCAGAGCAGCTGAAATGCCTTCAGACAGGCACTGTAATTTCTAATCAAAGCCCTCTCTTCAAACTGTCACCTACATTGATATAATAGTGGCTTACTCAGGGTTCAGAAGCCTTTCAGAAGCAAACATTGGGAGAGATGCAGTGTGTCCTCTCACTCTCCCTGGACGCAGTCACATTACGTCTCTACTCATTCAACTTTATCATAAACAAGTTAATCAGGGATGCATCTTCACTGAGGTTGCAGTGAGAGAGCCTAGTTTCCAGATAAAAACTGGAAAGAAACACATCGGTAGTGTGATCTTTCAATGTGTGCCGTGTCGCAGACGGTCAGGGAAGAGTTTGACTCAGAAGATGTCTGACCTACCTTCTGAATGGCTCAGTATGGACTCGTATTCTCCATCGAAGAACTGAATGTGTTCAGGCCTTGGATGGTCACCTCACATTGAACCAGAAGAGGACAAGCAATCTCCAAAGCTGGGAAGTGCTCTTCACATGTATGAGCACTAGGGCCATACATATTGAAGTCATAGAGCCGACGGATAGCTCAAGCGTTCCTGTTTCCTACATGTAATCGACGCAATTGACTGCATTTATATTGCCATAAGGGCACCTAGGCCAAATGAAGCTGCTTTAATCAATCAAAACTGTCGTCATTTCATTCTAAGTCTATAAGTAATTTTCATTTTAATTCCCTAAAACACACAGCACAGAGAAGAGACACTACAATGACGCTCACTCTGTCATGTGTTCAGTTATGGACTGCACCACCGTCCTGCTGAAAGTGCAATGGCATAGTCTGGATGCATAAGGTGGGAGACAGCTATACCAAAAAAAAAAAAAAAGTCTGCCAGATTGTGAGGGGCATGTGTTTGCTGCACAAAGTGGCACAGCAGAAAGGGTTCCTCCTCTTCATCTCCCCTAACCAACAACCCAATTAACCAATCTCCACCCACCAGAAGAGCATAATCTTCACGTTACGAGACTGCATGAGGATGTCACGTGACAATTGTAAATAACTCAGTCAAGTGCAAAGGTATTTACAGGGTTCGTTCAGATGCTTCATAATGAAATTCCAGGATTAAATGCCGCTAGATAATTCATGCACTAATTAGCATATTCATCATGTCATTGTGTAGTATTTGCATTCTGCCTACTGCCAGCTCTGTTTGCTTCTCAGTTTCTGTTGTCAGACGGAACGAGTATGAAATAGTGACTGAAACGCGGCTCATTAAGACTACATCTTAACCAGAAGTCACTTCCAAGCTGCTGCTCTGCACTGCTAAAATCCAGATTTTTATTATTTTTTTGTGACCGTGACGTCGTCTGACAAAATCACCATGCACATAATTTAAAGGCAATAGCTGTGCTGTGAATTTGGCTATATTTACATGTTAATCGCTCAGAGAGAACGTTATAAGCGACAGAATGTCTTCCTTTTTTTCCTCATGCTGAATGTGCTGCTCCTCTTTGCCACTCACTGAACAGAGAAGACACAGAGAGAGGTGTACCATCACACTCGTGGGGCAGTACTGGCAACATTCTTCTACGGAAAGTTGCTAAGGTTTGCCCAAAAGGTCACTAGATTTGTCACAAAAAAATTCACTAAACTGAGTAAGTGAATAGCGAGAGGAGAGGGATGGGCTGCAGCAGGGAGTCATATTTTAAGTGAGAGACTTGTATTCATGTTCTATTGTATCCAGAACACACTGCATTACTGCAGAACTGCAGTTGGTTGGATACAGGATCGTGTCACTTTCTGACAGTTCGACTGGAAACTGATCAGACACCTCACTCTCAATCTCACCTGCCTAAAGGAACTACATCAAGAGAAAAACACAACAGAGTTAGATTCAAAAGCACTAAAGGCTGCATATGTGAAAGCACCCAAAAAGTATTAGACAGAATTATATCAATTGCAGTCCAGCCACTCTGCAATTCCAAATCAAGAACTATTCCTCGTTTAAGAACGTACTCCTCTTCACTTAATGGGGAAGAAAGAAACTGCTGGTGTACCATCAACCAGACATTGAATACGTCAGCCAAGGAACACAACAGTGATTGATGACAGAAACATTGTGAGAGCTGTGAATAAAAACCCAAAACAACGACCAAAGTTGGTCGCTTCACCAACAACCTCCACAGAGCAGAGGTGAAGGTATCACAATCCACTGTTCAAAGAACTCAAGACTTGCAAATCACTCATCAGCAATTGGAATTGGAAAGCCAAACTAGAATTCCCAAAGAAATACAGAGATGAGACAAAAAAGTTATGAAACCCAAGATTAACTTCTACCAAAGTTATGGAAAGGCCATACAAGCTCATTGGTCAAGCACAGTGGAGTGTCATGGCATGGGCTTCCTTGACTGCTTCTGATGGTAGCAGCAGAATGAATTCAGAAGAAACATTTTGTCTGCCAGTTTAAAGAGAAATGCATCCAATCTAACTGAGAGGAGCTTCATTATGCAGCAAGACAATGACCCAAAACAGATAGCCAACACAGCAAAGGGGAAGAAAGTATCAGGTTCTAGACTGGCCAAGTAAATCACCAGATCTTAACCTAAGTGAGCATGCATTTCACCTCATAAAGATGAGACTGAAGGGAGAAACCACACAAAACCAACAACAATTGAAAGAAACTGCAGTTCAAGCCTGAAGAAGGATCACAAAAGAAGAATGCAAGAGTCTGGTGATGTGAGTGGGTCATTGGCTTGACGCAGTTATTGAAAGCAAGGGATATGCAACCAAATATTAAGTGTTATCTACATTAAGATTATGTGCACCAATACTTTTGCTCACCTACAAATTGGGTGGTCTGCCATCAATGGTCCCATAGTTTAAGTTGTTTAACATGTCTAAATGTAAATATCAGGCAATGAAAGCTGAAATTCTGATCTATCATCTCATAATCATCATCTGATATCAAACCCAGAGGTATAGCAGTGTATAGCAAAAAAAATTAAAAAAAAAAAAATTTATTCATTGGCCTTGCCATTCCAATACTTTCAGAAGGAACTGTATATGTCTGCATCACTATCCATTTGATATGGCTTTTATTTGATATGATTTGCTTTGGTAACTTTAGTTTAGCTCCATAGTTATTTTTGTGAGTCATTTGAACACTGCCAGTACTAAAACGAATATAGGTAACAAGAATACTCACGGGTGGTCAACAGGCCAGAAGTTGATCAGAGTAACAGGGCTGCAAAACATGTCAGAGTGCACACACACACACACAATTCTGTTATGATGTGTTTAGTAATTGCATTACTTCATAAATGGTAGAATAGTTTAATAATTTATTTCATAATAATGACAAATTAAGTCTATTGTAGTTTGGCTGAGTCCAATACTACTTCGCAACTTGAGCAGAACCTAGAGAAAAATCCATGCGTGGAGAACATGCCAAACTCAGCACAGACAGTAACCTGAGCTCAGGACCAAACCAGGTACCCTGGAGGTGTGAGGCAGCAATGCTACCTACTGCACCACCATGCCTGCCCATTAATGAAACAACCATCTGCCCCACCCACAGGAAGCTGAGAATCAAAACACACAGACCATAAACCAAAACAAAGGCACAGACAGCGAAGGCATGGCTAAACAACTGGAGGGACAACCATTCTGCACTTTCACAGAAAATGTTGCCACTTTCTAAAGTGGCATTTAAATAGATTGTTAAATGTATTGTTATTAATCAAACCTGTAATATCGTTGAGCTTCAGGGATTTACATGGGGTTTGTTTCCCCTCATCCAAAGAACACAACACTCCAAATGAATGCAATGAATACACTTTAATTTTAAAATGTAAGAGTATTTAATTGATAAAATAATTAGGATTTTTTTGTGGAAGTATACACCCCTAAAGCCAATACTTGGTAAAGCCACCTTTGGCAGCAACTACAGCTACCTGTTTTTTTGGGTAGTTCACTACAAGTTTGGCATACTTGGATTTGGAGATCTTCCCACACTTTTCATTTGCAGAACACTTCAGGCTGAGAGAGCTTAGTCAGTTTTCAGTGAAGAACAGCAACCTTCAAGTCATTTCATACATTTTGAATTGGATTTAGGTCAAGGGTTTGACTAGGCTACTCCAGAACATCCACCTTGTTCCTAGCAAACCACTCCATGGTAGCTTTGACTTTATGCTTGGGGTCACGGTGCTGCTGGAAAATGAATTTCTGACCCATATTCAAACATTTTGCAGATTTTACCAGGGTCTTCCCCAGAATCTCCCTGTACTTGACTCCACCCATCCTCAACCATGACAAGTTCCCCAGTCCCTGCAGATAAGAAATATTCCCACAACATTATGCTGCTTCACAGTCAGGATGGTGGTGTTTTGATGGTGGGCCATGTTGGCATTCATGCCAAAATTTTTGGTTTCATCTGACCACAAAAGCTTGTCAGTTTGTTGCAGGATCCTATAGGTGTCTTTCTGCAAACCTCATATGACATGTCAAATGGACTTTATTGTGAAATAGCATTCTTCTTGCCAGCTTCCCATACAGGTCAAATGCATGCAATACCTTTGACGAAGTTGCGTGTTGCACATGTTTCCCCCTGCATAAAATCCTGTGGGTCTTTCAAAGTTGCTATTTGGTTTCTGGTGGCCTCTCTGAGTTCTTTTCTGATCATCTATTTTTGATGGAGGCCTAGATTTTGGCAAATTGGAAGAGGATCACATGTCTGCAGCAGCCCCGGAGATACCTTTCCTCCACAAGTGCCGGGAGGGGAGCCAGATGTGGATGCTGGGAGCAAAAGTAGTGTCTACTAGGGCTGTCGAGAACCGGGACATTTCCAAGTGGAGGGCCACTGGATAGAAATGATTCAGGTGCTCCGGATCGTTGAGGCCCCATGGCACTCTTCAGATCCAGGGTGGATACGGAGTTCCCCCGTACATTGAGCAGAATGTAGCAACTGTCCTGCACTTAATATGGCTCTCCAGCTCACATCACAGCTGTTGATAGATGAGTTGAGAGAGCAGGATTGCTTGACTCCAGTGTGTACTGCCTGGCTGCGCTTGCATCAAAAATCACTGATCACCACTCCTCCCAATGACCAATCACTGATTTCCACTGCTCCCAATGACCAATCACTGATTTCCACTGTTTTCCAATGACCAGTCACTGATTTCCACTGCTCCCAATAACCAATCACTGATTTCCACTGTTTTCCAATGACCAGTCACTGATTTCCACTGTTTTCCAATGACCAATCACTGATCACTGTCACTGCTACCACTGTCTGCATCCTTGATAGAAAGTATAGTATATTCGAAATGCATAAAATTTAGTTTGCATGAACAAAGATTTCTTTTCATTAAAAATATTATTTGAGCCATAAATGATAAATAAGAAATACATTATTCTATTCTATCTTTCTATTGTGATTAAAAACAATATTCTGTTCTATTTTACTATATTATAAGTGAAAATCTTCCTTCTTCATGTCCCCTAATTTTTTTTCGATATGCCAATGGCCGTGATGTATAAACTGCATGCAAATTATGGAAACAATTTTTTAATTTGTAAAGTCTATGGCACCGTGTAGAGACTTTTTGAGCATGCTTAAGCGACTTTCCTCAGAAAAGAGCAGCAGTAACAGCATATTCAAAGCTGAGAGAAAAGATCAGGCTATTTCATACTTTGGCACAACGCAAAATATAAACGTAGTGTATTCAAGACCTCATAAAATTGAGATTTCAAAAAAGTGAGTAAATTAAAAAAGTATTTAAGAGAAGAGCGTGCGCGCGCGAGAGAGAGTGTGCCTGTGTGAAACCACACATGCTTTGTGGAGTGCTTTTACTGTAGCACAGTGCCCTCCACTAGTATGAGCAAAGAAGGCTGTGAAAAATTCCCTTCATTGTTTAACATTTTGATTGTTAAAATATAAAAATAAAAATTACAAAAATACTCTGCTCTCATGGATATCAAACAACACAGGTTCATCAAAAAATCTTTGTTAAATATAGGTGTGCAACAATTATTGGCACCCTTTTAGCCAATACTTTGTGCCAAGATAACAGTCTTCTCCTATAATGCCTGATGAGGTTGGAGAATACATGGCAAGGGATCCGAGACCATTCCTCCATACAGAATCTCTCCAGATCCTTCCAGCATTTGAAGCTTTCTGGCAGAGGCAGTCAGGTGTTCATTTAATATCTGTTGATATTTGATAGAGTCCATGATGCCATGTATCCTAACAAAATGTCCAGGTCCTCTGGTAGAAAAACAGCCCCAAAACATTAATGAGCCACCACCATATTTAACCATGGGCATGAGGTACTGTTCCATACGGCTACCTCTCTGTGTGCACCAAAACCACCTCTGGTGTTTACTGCCAAAAATCACCCGATCCCATTTGAAGTTCCAGTAGTGTCTGGCACACTGAAGATGCTCGAGTTTGTTTTTGGATGAGAGTAGATTTTTATTTCTTGAAACCCTTCGGAACAACTTGTGGTGATGTAGGTGACTTCAGATTGTAGTTTTGGAGACTTTCTGACCCCAAACCACAACTAACTTCTGCAGTTCTCCAGCTGTGATCCATATGTTTTGGCCACTCGAACCGTCCTCTTCACAGTGCGTTGAGACGATACAGACACACACGTCCAATTCCAGGTTGATTCATAACATTTCCAGTTGACTGGAACTCCTTAATTATTGCCCTGATGGTGGAAATGGGCATTTTCAATGCTTGTGCTATTTTCTTATAGCCACTTCCCATTTTGTGAAGCTCAACAACCTTTTGCCGCACATCACAGCTATATTCCTTGGTCTTACCCATTGTTATGAATGGCTAAGGGAATCTGGCCTGTGTGTTACCTCATATTTATACCCCTGTGAAACAGGTTGAACAATTTCCTCTTCCTTGTCAGCCAGGTGTACTAAATTTTTTTTTAAATATCAATGGGAATATACTTCAAATATATTTTTTCTCATATGGATTCATAAGGGTGTCAATAATTGTTGCACACCTATATTTAACAAAGATTTTTTTAATATATAAACCTGCATTGTGTTTGCAATTGCTTGATATCCATGAGAAAAGATCATTTTGGAAGCCTGATACCAAACTCTCCGCCATTAATGAAAGTAACAGGCATGCTGGAAGTAATCAAACAGTATGCCGTCCACAGTGCTTTGTAGAACCTCTAAGGTTAAAAGGTACTATATAAGTGTAGCCCATTTACCATTTATTCACAGGGATATATACATTTATCCTATGGTACCTCTCACTAGAATATATGGGAAAAAAACCATAGCAAGATGGCGGTTAATCCTAACCATCCCACCCAGAAGTACTGTTTAGAGTAATCACCTGAGTTGGGATCACCAAAGAGATCCTAACTGACCAAAGCCCAATTCGGACAGGATTAGTTTTAGGACATATGGCTGTAAAGTAAAAATATTTATCGTCGATTCACACCA
Organism: Ictalurus punctatus; assembly: GCF_001660625.3. NCBI lineage: Eukaryota > Metazoa > Chordata > Actinopteri > Siluriformes > Ictaluridae > Ictalurus > Ictalurus punctatus. Next base: position 6,412,925 of record NC_030441.2, read on the forward strand.
GTTATGCGATTTCTATAGAAATTGCTGAGATGGTCGTGTCTTCATCATTATCGGGTTGACGACCAATCACAGCAGCCTTGTGCTTCACACAGAACATGGTGCTGCAAATGGTACATAATCATTCCGTTTGGGAAGTTTACAATAAATGTCCCTTTTTCAAAGTTGCATTTGGCGACTGGACAAAATGTTGAGAATGAATCGGCTACCTAAAAAATAATAATAATAATAATAATAATAATAATAATAATACAGAGAGTGCATTCGCAGAGGATTAGTTTAAGCTGGGGTTATTTTTACAGGACATTTTATAGAAGGTAAAAGACGCTGTAATCTTCACCGTCTCGGAAACATGCAGTCTAAGATAAAGTCCAGAAAAATAACTGGCATGACCCATCTGAATATCCCTATACACTACACACAAACTGTACAAGCTATTGGAAAAAACAACTATCTGCACAAATCCGCAAACGGATGAGTCAGAGGCTGTGCTGGACTTGAATGAAGAAAAACTGGAAGGATGGGTAAACGAACAGTGAAAATTAATTCAACACTGCTCACTTATACCAGGAGAATTTGCTCCAGGCTTCTGAGAGGAAACAGCAGCTCTATAACAGGTGCTTCCAATTGAGGCATTTTGGATGGGAAAATGGACCCAGGTGGAGATCATCTCTCATTGTTCCAGAGGGCAGAGGTTGCCAAGTTGCAATTTTCATAAAAAGTGATTCTGGAGAAATTGGAGAAAAAGCTAGAGATAGCAGTAATACTTCTATCTTCCCAAAGGTGAAGATTCTCATGCTCCAATACTTATCGGGGTGTCGTCTGTTTGGACCATGCACCCCGCAGTGGCTCAATTGCATGAAGAATGCCAACGTGCGGATCACTCGTCGCAGAAGTTTAAGTTCACTTTGGTCCAGATGCTGAGGAAATTGATGGTATTTGCTGGGGGTGGTGGGGGGGGGGGGGGGGGGGGATTACATGTCTGGCACATGTGGACATTCAGTGGGTTCAGTGGGAGACTTCAGCGGAAGTGCCCCATAGAGAAAAACTATAAAAGCTCATGATTTTCACAACTTTGTTACACAATTATGACCTCTCATAAACTGGGTTTGTTAACAAGCATTAGCAAATTTTGTCTACATAAACCTTTTGCTACATAAACAGTGGAGAGCTGCAATTTTTTGAGGAATTCAGAATCTCAATTGATATAAATAATAAAATATTGTAAACTTCATTTCAAACATATAAATGGAAAATTACATTCTGTCTTCCACAGCACTTCTCTTAAGTTATGACTAGTTAAACCAAGGCTCTACATAACCACAAAGAAAATAACATTTTAGTGCCAGGAAAGGTGGGGGCGGTAACCTTTCCTGTGAAAGTGCCTCATTCTTAATGGCTGGTTGCTTAGCTCCAAAAGAATAAAAGACAACAAAAAACTCACAATCCCATTAGTACTTTTCTACAGTGCCCTCCACTAATACTGGCACCCTTGGTAAATATGAGCAAAGAATGCTGTGAAAAATTGTCTTTATTGTTTAACCTTTTGATAACGAAATTCACAAAAATACTCTGTTCTCATGGATATCAAACAATTGCAAACACAACACAGGTTAATAAAAAAAAAAATTAGTTCAATATAGGTGTGCAACAATTACTGACACCCCTATGAATTCATATGAGAAAAATATATTTGAAGTATATTCCCACTGATATTTTACATTCCTTTAGTACACCTGGGTGACTCAGAACACAAAATTGTTCAACCATGACTTCCTGTTTCACAGGGGTATAAATATGAGGTAACACGCAGGCCAAATTCCCTTAGTCATTCATAACAATGGGTACAGCAGGGTGAAGAGCTTTCTCTTATAGAGCCCCACAGTTATGGAACAGTCTTCCAATTAGTGTTCGGGACTCAGACACAGTCTCAGTGTTTAAGTCTAGGCTTAAAACGTATTTGTTTACTCAAGCCTACCCTGACTAGACTTTCTATTATGCTAATTCCCATTCCTAATCATCTTTTCTCTCCCTCTCTCCTTCTGCCGAGCCACACACGATTTTATGGAGATACTAGAGATCCTGATCCTCTCTGATCTCCGGACCTGCCTGATCCGCTTCAGATGTCCTGCCTCTGCATGGAGCTCTAATCTACTCCAACTCCAGACTGCTGGACTACGGCTGCTTCTAAGGCCAAACAGAATCCATATAAGTCAATAATGAACTTTTTCATATTATATGTTGTTACCCAGATGAGGATGGGTTCCCTTCTGAGTCGGGTTCCTCCCAAGGTTTCTTCCTCTTAAAACATCTTAGAGAGTTTTTCCTCGCCACCGTCGCCACTCAGTGTCTTGCTCAGTTGGGATAAATTCACACCTTTAATATCTGTATACCGTGTTGATATTTCTGTAAAGCTGCTTTGAGACTTGTAAAGACTTGTAAAAAGCGCTATACAAATAAAATTGAATTGAATTGAGTAAGACCAAGGAATATAGCTGTGATGTGCGGCAAAAGGTTGTTGAGCTTCACAAAATGGGAAGTGGCTATAAGAAAATAGCACAAGCATTGAAAATGCCCATTTCCACCATCAGGGCAATAATTAAGACGTTCCAGTCAACTGGAAATGTTATGAATCAACCTGGAATTGGACGTGTGTCTGTATCGTCTCAACACACTGTGAAGAGGATGGTTCGAGTGGCCAAAAAAAATCTCCAAGGATCACAGCTGGAGAATTGCAGAAGTTAGTTGTGTCTTGGGGTCAGAAAGTCTCCAAAACTACAATCTGAAGTCACCTACATCACCACAAGCTGTTTGGAAGGGTTTCAAGAAAAAACCCTCTACTCTCATCCAAAAACAAACTCGAGCGTCTTCAGTGTGCCAGACACTACTGGAACTTCAAATGCAACCAGGTTCTATGGTCAGATTAAACCAAAATAGAGCTTTTTGGCATACATATGACAGATCTGGAGAGATTCTGTATGGGGGAATAGTCTCAGATCCCTCGCCATTTATTCTCCAACCTCATCAGACATTATAGGAGAAGACTCAGACCCGTTATCTTGGCAAAGGGAGGTAGCACAAAATATTGACTAAAAGGGTGCCAATAATTCTTTTCAATTGTTTGATATCCAGGAGAGCCGAATATTTTTGTGAATTTTTTTTTAACAACAGATCAAAAGCTTAAACAGTAAAGACAATTTTCACAGCCTTCTTTGCTCATATTTACCAAGGGTGCCAATATTAATGGAAGGCACTGTATTGCATCTCTTATAACAAATCTAGTCAGACAAATCTAAAACACTCCCCGATAACACAAATGCACAAGCCTTGATCAATTATTTCCCAGAGAGTCCTAACAGCACAAAATACAGATGAAGTATTCCCCTCCTCGCTCTTCTTTAAAAAAACCAAAAAAACACGACTACCATAAAATAAACAACAACAAGTATTAAATTAACAAAAGGTAGTAAATTTTATAACAGGTTCCACTCAAGCAATGCAAACTTGCGGTCATGATGAAATGCAGTTGGAAATATCGCTCACGTCTCCATGTTATCTCCCTCCAGGATGGTCTGCACAGGGAGGTAGCCCATGCGGGGGTGTTTGGCAAAATAACGTTTTGTCCTGAACTTGTTCTTTAGCACCTTGGCAAAATCTCTTACATCTTCACCAGAGGTTGTCTATGAGACACACAAATAAAAATGATCAATAAACATAATTATAAATTGCTGCAACACGATAACTGGGCATGTGCCTACTACAGGGTTTCCCACTAATATTGGCACCCTTAGTAAAATATGAGCAAATAAGACTGTGAAAAAAACAGTCTTTATTGTTTAAAAAAAGAATCGCAGAAATACTCTGCTTTCATGGATATACAATTGCAAACACAACACTGATTTATCCAAAAAAAAAAAAAAATCTCTTTGTTAAATATAGGTGTGCAACAATTATTGGCACCCTTTTAGTCAATACTTTGTGCTAGCTCCGTTTGCCAAGATAACAGCTCTGAGTCTTCTGCTATAATGCCTGATGAGGTTGGAGAATACATGGCGAGGGATCGGAGACCATACAACGCTGGTGGACTCTCCTCCTCAGTTCACTCCACAGGTTTTCTAGTAGTCAGTAAGCCATCTTTGTGTTGATTTTGATGTATGTTTTGGATCAATGTCCTGCTGGAAGATCTAACCTGGCAGTCAGGTTTTCATATAATATCTGTCGATATTGTTACGAATGACTAAGAGTGAATGTGTTAACTCATATTTACACCCCTGTGAAACAGGAAGTCACGGTTGAACAATTTCCTCTTCCTAGTCGCCCAGGTGTACTAAAAGAACGTAAAATATCAACGGGAATATACTTCAAATATATTTTTCTCATATGAATACATAAGGGTGCCAAAAATTGTTGCACACCTATATTTAACAAAGATTTTTTTTCATATAAACCTGTGTTGTGTTTGCAATTGTTTGATATCCATCACAGTATTTTTGTGTATATATTTAAAAAAAAATTTTTTTTAAACAAAAGATCAAAAATATTAAACAATAAAGACGAACTTTCACAGCCTTCTTTGCTCATATTTACCAAGGGTGCCAATATTAATGGAGGGCACTGTATACACTTTACCTTGATATTCTACATACACAATATAGTTATAATCAGATGAGATACAAAATGAAGACAAAGACATTAATTGTTCAATTAGATCTTCAAAATTATACAAAAATGATTCAAAACGATTCCCTTTCTGAATGTTATATAAACCTCCACCTCCCATGAGCGCCCTGTCAAGCACATTTGTTCTGACATATCTGTTATTAATCTGAAACACAATGTGACATCCAGTATACACACTCACTGGCCCACTTAATTAGGAACACCTGTACACTTGCTCATTTGTGCAATTATACAACCTGTCAATCATATGGCAGCAGCCCAGTGCATAACATCGCATATATTTAGAAACTGCTGATCTCCTGGGATTTTTACAAGCAACGGTCTCTAGAGTTTACAAAACCACAAACAATCGGCAACAACAACATAAACATCCTGTGAGCGGCAGTTCTGGCCTGCTGATGGCGGAGATCTGAGGAGAATACTCGGGCAGTTCAGTGTACTTTAATGGCCTCCCCGGTTATCATACCTCAATCTGACTGAACAACTTTGGAATGTGATGGAACATAAGATTCATAGCATGACAAATCTGCAGCAATTATGTGATGGATTTATTTCAACATGAACAGAAACTCAAATGAATGTTTCCAACAACTTGTGGGGTCCATGCCATGAACAAGTGAAGCTGTTCTAAGAGCATGGGGGATCTTACCCAGTATTATTAGATGGGTGTTCCTAATAAAGTGACCAGTGAGTGTAAATGACCTACTAGCTGATTTCGTTATTATTGTATTGGTATGCATTGAATACAGGCAGACAATATCCAGATTGTTTACACATACACACATTAACGAATGGAAGAGTAGCATGGCCAAACGTACCGGAGTGCAATATTCAACCATGGGATATTGCATTTTATGACCCTTAGCCACTCTGCCAGAAAAGAAGCAGCTTTGACAGATGTCATAGTTAAAGTGCTTTAAGCTTCTGTACCTGCAAAAAAGGTAAGATAAATTAGAACGTCAAAATGTCATGATGGTAACCCGCACTGAATTTTAAAAAATGGCCGCAGAAGCTCCTAAATAGTTCAATCTAATTTACTGTTGAACGAACATAGAGCATATATTCATAAAGGATATTTTTACAACACACTCGGTTGTATACCTGCGTTATAACCTGAGAATAGATTGCATAACATTAGAAACAAAACAGCAGACATGACACGTTTATCGTCATCTCTGAAACAAACAAATACAACAGAACAACTATACTTTGAGATATTAGAAGTAAATGAACACAAGATACTTTTAAATCACCGTAAAACGTTATATTCATGAGTGTAGTGTGTTCGTATCGGGTCATTACTTCAATCACAAATATATTATACTAACCGAGGAGTTTTTAATGATCGAATCATAGTTTTCAGCTCCTACAGGCTACAGACACGCAGGCTAAAGATAGTTCATCTTCGGAAAGGAGATTCGGGCATCTTCCTTGTTCACGTCAGAGGTCATTTTAAAACAATCAACTAAATACCGAGTTATTTTAGCTTTAATTCACCCTATCAGAATTCCATTACGTCAAAGTTTTACGTAAACCAAGCTGACTGTCTCTTTAAACAGTCGGAATGATTCCAGAAACTGGTATGATGACTTTTAGAAGATTCTGATTGGCCAATTTTGAGCATTAGGAGATCATTTGGAGCACGCTTGATGTATTTAAGGGCCAGAATGTGAAAGGTTCAACTGAACACCAAGAAAACAACAAAAGAAACTAATGAAGGCGTTGGAGGAATCGGGTACCAAAGTACACCACATGGCCAAAAGATTGTGGACATCTGACCATCATGTGCTTTTTGAATAGTTCCCCCTTTGTTCTAATAACCTGGTTCTCTGTATATTTTTTCAAGGAGACCTTGCTCTTTCACTGATCCAAAACAGGCTTGTCAGTGGCACATAGTCAAAGCAACAGACTCCAATAACACCTGAGCTTTTGTTTGAGCCAGTGTCTTGGTTGGCAATGTATTTATCCACTCAATAGGATAAACAGAGTAAGCTTTTTCTTTTAATTTCAGGACATACATCCACTAAATATGCGGATATATGTTTGTAGACATTACACACAATATGTCCCACTCTCTGGCTCACCCTTCCACAGTCGTCACACACTACACCCTGCTTACGAGCCATCTCCTATTTTTCAAATCTGCAGGTATTAGTGGAAATTAAAGGTGGATATACTCTTTAAAAGGCAGCCATACAGATAGTTTTATCTAGTGTATGGAAAGTTTGATCCGATATAACAGATTTTTTTTTTTTTTACTAATAATACTTAGCCAGGACTCAGGGGGAAGGTTCTACATAGAACCAGACACCGGAGGGATTTTCTTTCTGAAAAGGTTTTTACATCAAACCTCTGTTGAAAGCTAGATTACTGGTCCGAGTTTGCATATGCTTCAGTCTCATATCATTTAAGTGTTAACTGAGTAATATTTATGTTCGATGGGTTTTACAAGCTCAGTAAGAACATTGCTATTAAAACAAACAATGAAATAATTATATTTATTCGATGAAAAATAGTACGTCGATTTAAGGCAAAACAAAAGTCATACTGTCCCTCGTCATCATATTACGTCAGTGTATCACTGACAAAATTCACAGACGATCTCAACAAAGGGTTATGTTTTGTTTTTCCTGTAACATCACGGTGCAAAAACGACGTCACTTTTGATTTCTTTGTACTATGAACACAAAACTTGACAGAGTTGGTGACATTTGTTAAATTCCTGAGATACAGGATTTTTTGATTTCCATGAGCTGTAATCATCAAGACTAAAACAAACAAACAAACAAAAAAAGGCTTGAAATATTTCACTTTATGTGTAATGAATCTAGCATATATGAAAGTTCCACTTTTTGAATTAAATTACAGAAGATATAACCTTTTCCACCATATTCAAATTTTTTGAGATGCACCTGTAGCTTAGATATTTGACAACACAAAAATTTTTACGAAAAACAAATTCAATTACAGAGTTACATCGTTCCTGAAATGTAATTTTTGGTAAATTCCTCTAAACATCTAATAAAAATTTTTTTAAATAAATTTTTATGAAGTTTCTGAACCTAGAAATCTTAATACCTAATAAGAATACATTTGCACAATTTAAAAAAAATTTTTTGTGTGTTTTCTCTCAATTGGTGTTAAGAAATTGACCTTCATTGTAAAAATGTCTGAATAATAAGTGTTTAGTTTTCGGGTATGTCATTAAATAAAAAAAAGGCGGCAAAAAAGCAAAGTTGTCAGCTTTGCGCTTTTGATATTTCGATTTTTCTTTCTCAAGTATTGCCCTGTATTTGGCTCCACCCATTTTGCTCTCGAACCTACCATCACTAAGCTTCAACGTGGCGATGCCATCCTCAGGGTATTGGATTTCTGCCAAATGCAGTGCTTTGTGCCAAGGTCAAAAAGTGAAATTACGGTCTCATCAGGCCAGAGAACCTTTTTCCACACAACACAGGATACACGTTTAATCCTACTTTTAATTTGGTTTTTTGAATCGCTGAATTCATAAAATTGTGTCGAGGTTTTTTGTTAATTTGATGTGCTCTCCAGGAAAGAAATTGAGCTACTCTTACAGATTACTTTAAGTAAGCGTAGTTCATAATTTTATCCACAAAAAAATTATACTTTTAATTAACGGTCATATTTATGCACTGAATATTGGCCTCAAATGGCATTCCATAGCTTTTGGGTACATTTGCGATAGCCAAAACATACATTTCAGCACGACATATTGACAGAGGCGCTTAACACTGCTTATTACTTTGATATAATAGACCTAAAGTTAAAACTCTAAAGAAATCAGATTCTCATACTCCAGCTAATTTTAACACATATAGCAGTGCTGGACTCTAAAGTACACAATGTTAGAAGAGAAAAGATTTATACTCATACTATCCGGTGTTGCCCAGGTGAGGATGGGTAGGATTCAGTATTAACTGAGGACTCTTATTTTCAATGGCGGCTGCTTTGCAGAAGGATAACTGATCATACAGGATAACTCAAGTCATTAGAATTATTTGGTACTTCTAGGTGGAGCTATACTTCTGATGTCATCTAATGCCATCAAATGTCTTGAATTTTTTTTTTAAAATAATAATAATCTCACATCCCTACTAACAAATCTGGTGACAAACTGCAACATGTTTATTTTTAAGAAATAAATACCTGAAGCCAATAATGGGACATTCCTTGCAGATGTTGCATTTGGCCTGGTGCTTGGCTGTCTCTGCTGCTGAAACACGGTGAAGTACAGGGAGCCAGACCATCGACTGGGGCTCCAAACGCATCCAGTCTAAGAAGACAGAAGCTTCTAGCTCTGGCTTGTTATTTGCCTTTAGGAAAGAAAAGATCAATGTTTTTTTCTTACACCATCTAAGAGAATTTTGCTCGCCAGCATAAACTTGGTCATGTATTGAGACCGGTGTGACGTTGCGCAGTGTCTTGTGTTAAAAGAAGTGCACAAACTAAGTGTATATGGATTTGACAGAATTAACAACGGCACCAATATGTTGCATTATAAGTGATTATAATGTTATTACAAGGCATTAGAATTGAATATCTAACAATTACCAACACATTAAAAAAAAATAATAATAATCAATGCTTAATGGATTCCTCTGCCTAGTAGCATTAATGTCCATTTTATGCGAGGAATGTGACATCATCCATACAACAGCATTTTTGAATATTTATTTACAAATTAAAACGATGAAAAAGCCTCCACCGACTTACAAACTGAAAACAGCTGCGCACACTAGGTTCAATGTTGCTTCCTCCAAATGATGCCACCTCACCCAGCTGCCTGGGGATCTGGATTGAATCATGCAGCAGAAGGCCAAGGCGGCGCTGGTCACAGAAACCTGTAGCACTAGCCACCTGTCTAAACAGAACTAGTGAAAACAGCAGTGCAAAATGAGTGAGACATACTTGTAGCAAAATAAATAATACGATGCAAAAATGGCGTCTGTTGTCTGTAAATCATTGCGCGAGATCCGCCTTTACAATAACTGCATTTATTAATATTTCGACCAATAATTGCTTGTTAGCTTGCAATTCTAAACAGATCAGCAGAATAACAAAGTGACCTACAGAGCAAAATATAGCTGAAACTATCGGGAAACAAATATATAATTTGCACATTTAAACATCTCTCTTACTCATTAATCAGTGTGCATTAAACCGATATTAACCCGGGATCAAATAACTCACATCTGTATTTGTCTTCAAGGTGAGCTTTGCAGAGAGAGATTATTCCTGTTTTTAAAGACAGGGTTCGAATCTTCCCAGTTCGACCTCTGTGAAAGTAATGAAAGTGAGAGTTAATAAGGACTGCTGCATGGATAAGTATAGCAAGGGGTGGACATATGCATGGGCTAACCTGGGCTACACAGTATTTATAGTCAACAATGCACAAACAGAATGGCAACCTATTGTAAGACTGCATGTTTTGAAATGTGCCACCAAAAGGAGAACAAACCGATTTAGAATTAGTAAAACAATTTCTCCAAACACACTCGCTGAAAAGTCACTGAAGTGCGGCAAAATAGAAAATTGTAAAAAAAACCCGTTATATTACGACTCCAGCCAGCTACCGATACTAGACACATATAAACTGATTAGATGAATTTAGAACACAGGGTTAGAACAGTCGCTCAAAAAATAGGAGAACAGCAAGCAGTTTCTACAACGGAAATGTCTTTTTACTGCACACATATACAGTTGCGCCAAAAAGTTTTTATACCCCTTGCAGAATCTACTAAACGTTAATACTGTTAACAAAATAAGAGGGATGATAAAAACCCAATGTTGTTTTTATTTAGTTCTGCCCTGAGGAAGCTATTTCACATAACAGATGTTTATATATAGTCCACAAGACAATAGCTGAATTTATTTAAAAAAAAATAAAATAAAATAAAAAATTGACTCTGTTCAAAAGTTTACACATCCTTGATTATTAATACTGCGTGTCGTTACCTGGATGATCAGCGACTGTGTTTATGTTTTGTGAGAGTTGTTCACGAGTCCCTTGTTTGTCCTGAGCAGTTAAACTGCCCGCTGTTCTTCAGAAAAATCCTCCAGGTCCGGCACATTCTTTACTTTTCCATCATATTCTGCATATCTGACTAGGGCTGCACAATTAATCGAATATCGATCGCGATTACGATTTTGACTGCCCACGATTACATGAACATGATCGACTGCGATATTGACGTTTAAAGTTCGTCCTCCGCTCATAGAAAACTCCAGATCGAATCAAGCGCTTCCTAAACTTACAGCCAATCACCATAGAGTAGCGCAGGAATGACGTCGTTTTGTAAAGTCGAAACCCGGAAACGGGAAGCTGCCAGCTTCGCCTCGTGCTCCAGCGCTTGCACAAGAGGAAATCGTGACATTAACAAGTTGCTAAATGGGACTACACACATTGTCGAGGACATTAAACGTAATCCCGCCGAACAGGAAAAATCTTTGCAGATAAACTGGTGCAGGTACGCCGTGCACAATTCCCTCCAAAAACGTGGATGAAGATTCATCCACTGAGTAAATCTGTATTATGGAAAAAGTTTTTAAATCCAGTTTGGAGAAGTTGTCGGAAGCTCGGTGATGGTGACGTTGAAGTCGAGCGACCGTGGTGTAGTTCGTTTATAGCATAGGGTTAGCTGTTTATTTCTGCCGATTGTATTTAGGCTTCAAACTTCATAAAAGGTGTGTTCGTTTGTGAAAATGATTCTTGATGGACAAAACGTGTTAGTATTGTAAACTTTTGTTGATCACAGAACTTATTTTTTTGCAATAATCCAAAAGTCTATGTGAAAATCCTATTGGGTTTTTGTCAAGGGAAGCGGTGTGATGCTAACTTCCGGGTTCCGATGCAAAATGACATGCACCTCTCTATTGGGTTATTGCCTTTTCTGCATAAAATCAATGAATAATCGTTTTTGCATTTTCACTGGAATTTCAGCCTACGTATTTGGTACAGCTTAGTATTTGATAATGGTTAGGATTAAATCGGACTTTTTTGGATCAATGTTTGTGTTCGCACAGCTCTCAAGACTGTATGGCGATGTGACTTGAGGGCAAAAAGTAGTGCTGAATGTTACTATTTTCATACAGTCAGATATATCGTTACTGTAAGAAAAAATTCCATAAAATATTGTGATTATAGCTTTAAGTCTACATCGTCCACCCCTACTCTAAACCTCACTCTATGCATGCACAGAATTTTAAAACAGTGCCCGGATTACCGTATAAACCAGGGGTGTCGAACTCAAAATCGGTACAGGCCACATCAGCATGCTTGTGACCTTCGGGAGGGCCTTAATGAGTTTATTAACTTTTAAACATTTTTAATCAATTAACACCAATATGCAGCTCTGAAAGTAGAATAGGGTGTTTGTAGGACAAATATGGGATATTATGTGTAACCTATATAAGGAATAACACGAGAGACCGTGTGGTTATATGAAAATAGTGCTTTCCTCGGTGATATGACGGCATGACCTGAAGTACTGTGCCCAACAGGGTTCCATGCACTACTTGCTTGGCGCCTAACACACTAACACATTCCCTAAGCAACTTTGGTGTTTGGCCCCCAATAAAAAAACATACAACTCCAATAATTGATACTAGAGAAAAAGAGAAATGTTAAATCACATACAATTGTGTATGAGTGGCTGAATAGTTGTGATTCTATAAAACTGTCCATGTTGTCATGGTATTACAGATACAGACACTGTTCTGTGTTACAGCAGTGTTTATGTGTCTTTCTGTGTGGAGCGGTTTTAAGATTCATGTCACGGTGTATGTATAGTGCATCGCTGTAAGTGCTACAGGTATTGAGTTGTAGAAGTTTGAACACACTGGAATCGAAGGGGTTTTACTCCTGCCTGATTTTTCTTGTGTGCATACAGATGACTACAGCTGGGAGCTATTAGCTGGAAAACCCCAAATGGACCACAGCACGAAGCCTTTCCTAGTCCAAGTTCAAATTTGATAACGATAGCAAAGAAAATGAGTATTTTACACAGGTTTACCTAAGGGCACGTCCATGCGTTTTTACCAAAACATTTTGGAGACTCCAAAGGGCCCTCGTTAACCGTGTACACATACCAAAGATAAAAATGCTGCTACTCTTAATTTTTCTTATAATTATCATATCACATATCCAGCAACCTACAAAACTAATATTTATATGTATATTCATAACTGAAACCTTTGCACACTTTTGCGCCACTGGTTACACAGCTTTATGCAGGGACTTTTAAATTGAAGTGTAGAAACTCACCCGTGAAGCAAGATATCATTCTTTTCAAAATTTCACTGGCTATACGATGGGCCAGTCATCGACGCAATAGGCTCGCGCTATTCACAAAGGAAAGAGGGAAGGCTCTTCTCTTCAGCACAGACTTTCATTGGATTTTGGAAGCTCCTATTGGTTCAATGAAGTGTCATTCGATGGGTCACAGCCCTGAGGCCATTTGGAAATCTACCGATAATGGATATTCATTCACGCGCTGAAGAGATAAGCGAGAAAACTCGATCTTCCGAGATAATTTTTGAATGAAGACGCAAAAGTCCGTGGGGATTTACTGATGTAAAATATGTTATGGACTAAAGATTTTTTACATAACTGGATCATTTGGACCGTTGCCAGTGTAACAAGAATGTTTTTGTTGGGATATTACGGATCAGTGGACTACTATGAGGCTTCAAGCATGAGTTGCCTCTGTTTCCTAAGTGTTGTTTGTATGTTTGTGGTCTGCCTGAGCCACTGATTGTTGCTGCTGTTGTGATTGTATCTTTAAACGGTTTATATATCAATCGAATCACACGATTCTTAGCTTTCAAACTGTATCATGCAGGAGTACCTACGTACAGCTGTGTAAATGGCAAAGTTCTCCAAATATCATTGCAATAAATAAATAAATAAATAAATCATGTGTCCAAATAACGTTAAGGCGTTAACTTTCTGGAAGCCATTACTATAACAATATATATATATATATATATATATATATATATATATATATATATATATATATATATATATATATATATATCGTTTAATTATTTAATGCCTCTAGTACACTTTGCTATAGGAACTTGCTGTATGGAAGTAAAGTCGCTGGCTGAGATTCTACCGGAAATACATAAGCAGTGTTCATCCATAGAGTCTATTTACATGGGGTGTACTTATTTTTTCACATGACTGTATAGTAATATGCAAATATGCCCTCATTTTGCCAAAAACACAACAAATGATTTAACCGACCAGAACCTATAGCCCAAAGCAGTGTAAAAACGTGCTTGAACGCATGAGAGAAAAAAAAACAAACATTTAATTCTTTTCTAATTATCACGGCATTAACATGAAGATTCGTAGATTATCCGTAGAATGTTAGACGCTTTGCTGTAGGCCTATTTAAGCTCTTTTGAGATGAAAATATTCACAGATTTTCCTTGTTTGGCTGAAATCATCCCTAACAAATAGGGTTAACCGGTGTTAATTATTCTTGCTATGGAATTTTAATATAGGTTTAAAATTAGTGTTTTGTAGAAGAAAACAAAACAAAACAAATCTATTGCACTATTTTCTTTTTTACGAATCTTTGTTTAGTAAATAAAATTTATTTTATTTTATTATCATACGTCTGCTCAAAATATCACGTAATGCTCATTTTTCGAAACGTCACACTATACTATATAAAGAAATAATGAAACGGGGTTTCTGTGTTGCCGGCCCCATATGAACTCCATCGGGTCTGACATTTGTAGAACGTGCCATAGCTATTTAGACATGTCAAAACATGAAACAGAAATCAGACGCATACATATCTGCTCTAAAAGTAAAAATGGAACGGTACATACGTGTCATAAACATTCAGCAACCAGTTCAGACACATGTCCACACACAGAGGAACGTTCACAAGGCTGCTATGCTGCTGCTCCAAACGGTCATAGATACTGGTCAGACAGCTTATCACCTGTATGATGTCTATGAACTGTTCGTTCTGTTTCAGGCTGTGCTGCTCAAACGCTTCACATGCTGCGGACATCCCCAGTAGGTCCACTGCACAACAAGATAGTAAGGTTCAGCGTCCTAATAAAATGCCCCCCCCCCCATGTTTCATCATTTCCACTACCTCACATATTATTTCCGTTGCATCAAACTATAATTGAAAAAACTAAACTAAATGTAATACTATTAAGACTTATCTTTTCATTAGTAGTCATAGAGCAACGTTACGCAATAATAATTCTGTGTTTTGATCAACACCCCTGAACAACACATATATATATATATATATATATATATATATATATATATATATATATATATATATATATATATATATATATATATAGATAGATAGATAGATAGATATCTATATATATATATATATATATATATATATATATATAAAATATATATATATATATATATATATATATATATATATATATATATATATATATATATATATATATATAGATAGATAGATAGATATCTACACTGCTGGTTTGCTGAAGTACAAAAAAATGTTTAACTCATGTGGGATCTCATTTGTTTTTCAGGTGATTCTGGATAAAATATCCAAAAGTGGTAGATATAATTAGGGATGCACCGAATGTTTGGCAACCGAAAATAGCAAAAATAAATAAATAAATTAATTAATTAAGCACTTTCGTGAAAAGGCCGAATAAATTTGACCGAACAATGACGTGTTTGATGACGCGCCAAATAGCCTAGCAACCAGAGTGAGACGCGCAAATTTCACGACCGCGACTTCCGGCAGCGCGCTCGGAGCGATGATGGGGCCCGCGCATGCACGAGCTACGTGCACGAGCGCATGCTCTTCGGATGTTGACAACCGTGACATTGTTTACTGTGGACACGTGCGTTTGTTTTGTTTATGCTCCGGAGCATGTTTCTGTCAGGTCGCGAGACGTAAGGGAGTAGAGTACGGAAGCAGGTAAAGACGTATTTTTTTAAGGGAACATAACATTAACGACGTATCTAACTATACTATATCTACTATAATACTCGGCGAGGTGTACAGGGACGCGAGCGGTATATATCCCCAATATAATCAACCGTATAGAACTAAATAGAACTATTTATCGCACTCTTGTCAATGCACTTTTTAATGCACTTTTTTGTTGTAGGTTTCAGAGTGTTAAATTCTTTCAGCAGTCAGTTATAGGCCTAACATCGGCTATTCAAGGGGCTCAAAGATGACCACATCAAAATATTTTTATCTTACTCATTTATTTATTTAAAGTTAAAGTTAAAGCCTTGTTGGTAGCCTACGCCTGCTGGAATGAAAAAAAAATGTTCAGTGTTAAATATTTTGAAATCGTAGTTTTTGTAATTGTTTTTTTTTTTTCTTTGAAAAGCAAGACACAATAGTAAAAATTGTATTATTTTATTATATTTTTTCAATATATTATTATTTTGAAAAAAAAAAGGCAAAATAAATGACAAAAACGCGGGGAAAAAAAAACCAAAACAATGTGTTCGGTATTCGGCCAACACGTTTTTCATTACCAAGAATTTTAATTTCGGTGCATCCCTAATTAGAATTCTATTATTTAGTCATCAGTGTAACTGAAATTAAATTTGAAATGGACTCACAGCACAGAGCTTTCTGCAGCCTCCGTAACTTCATTGCTGTTCTGTATGCTGAAAATCTTACATTGTTGAGATCCGCTGTAAAATAGACATTATTATTATTATTAAATGACAAATGTGACACCTAAGCCTGAATTGGGTCAATTAGAATAACATTCAGTCATTAAATCTGCAGAGATGGACGGGCCCTCGCACCCTGGTACACGCTGGGCCTGCTCTGCCAGGGGAACGCCATTCCATTTTTTAGCACTTATATGTTGTTAGGAGTGCATCACGATGTAAAGCATGTCATTTTCTGTTGGTAGTAGGTGGCACTATGACTATAACTAAATATTGGCATGTAGATGTCTTCAGGCCAGGATTCCTAGCAAATGTGAAGTTTGGAGCAGATTGGACACGGTATGTATGAGTTAGAACAGCTTCCTTTTTCATGGCAAAACATCGAACTTTGTCAGACCGCCACGGCCACACCGTGCAGTGAAAGCTTTGCAATTTATCCTTAACGAGACCTTTAGATTAGACTGACCGAATATGATGTTGATCGGATGAAATCTCTAGGAGGAGTTCGTTAAAGTACGAGGCCTGGAAATGGCAAAATCTGAGCAAGAATTGAAGAGAAATATCAAAATGGCTGACTTCCTGTCGGGTTAAGGATAAGGCTCTAAGAGACTTACTGATTTTCTTACGTGTAGGTGAAACGAAGCGCGAGGGCTGCTTCGTTCAAATTTTGTAGGTGGCGGTTATCGCCATACGTAATTCTTAAACCTGTATCAGATGTAAATGTTCGCCACTTTTGAGGTGTGTGCGAAGTTCCATGAATTTTCGAACATGTTTAGGCCTCAAAAATGTGATTTGTTTCATATCGAACTTTGTCAGGCCACCACACACACGCCCTTGAACAAGAAATCAAAAGCTTCGCAATTTAACATCGCCAAGGCCTTTAGATTAGACTGACCGAATATGATGTGGATCTGATTAAATCTCTGGTAGGAGTTTGTTAAAGTACAAGGCCTGGAAATGGCTGTTGCCAGTAGGTGGCACTATGACTACAACCGATTATTGGCATGTAGATGTATTCATCAGGCTGGGACTTTGTTTTTACATGTAAGTAAAACAAATCTTGATAATGGTAATTTAAATATTGTAGTATTATGAACTTTAAATTTCCTGCAGTAGAAATAAAGATGTCTTCTGGATGCATGTTTATGAAGATTCGTAGATTAATGTTTCCACCTTGTGGTGTAATATGATATACATGTTTATTACAGAATATATATATTTTTTTAAAAATATAACTGATATTTACAAATGTCGAAATATTTCGGGTCGCTCCTGTGTATTTTACCGTCATCGTTGTGAATATAAACCATACATCCTGGGAGTAGTTCATTAAAATGAGTTTTGCATATTATGAAATGATCATAAATGTCAGAGGGCCAAATCGTTCAAAAGGGATTTTTTGTGGCTTGGATCAATTAATCAGATCAAATAGGAATTTTCTATTAACCCCAGCAAATCAGATATACTGATCCTGATAAACAATTATGTAAACATAACTCAATGTCCTCAGAACTTTGCAGTAAACACACCACTCAACTTTTCATTCAAATTCATCAAACCAGTCCTTAATTATAGGTGTGTGAGTAACTGAAGCTCCACCCCTCTAGGACTACTGCCATGTGGCAGCCATACTGCTTTTCAGTATATATTTTTTTTAAATATTGGAGGTTGAGCATCCCACGAGTATTTTGACACCAACTTTATAAAAGCAGGCCCAGAATTCTAGAAATTTTTTATGTTATGTTATATGATGATATATTAGCTCAATTGGAACCCCACCAAATGTCTGCCGATGGCGGTCATGTTTTTTTAATCTTTTTCATTAATCAAAAGATTACTTACTGATTAGCACATAGATGTAGCATACCCCATTTCAGCTTGATCGGACTTTGTTGAAAAACATTTATCTGACCATAGCTCTGCCTCCTGTTTATGACCACACCCCAAATTTTTGTGTATGACCACAATAGGCTTTCACATTTTGTGTGAATGCATACAAGCAGTCATGTATTACAGCTTTTTGAGTGAATTAGGCTCCGCCTCACATGATTCGATTTTCATGTGGCAGCTACATTTTTTTACATTTCAATATGATTTTAACAACTTTTGAAAAGGAGACTCCCCGAGTAGTTTGACATTTGAGTATTGTGATCCTTGGAGGAGAAACCATAAAAAAGAAAAAAAAATAGGTTTTGCATATTATGCAAATTAGCACACACAAAAAAAATCCATCATATCAGAAATTAGGGGGCAGGGCTTAAATGATGTAAGAAAAATACCAATAGAGTGCTCACTTTGCAAGCACTGTAAGAAAATGAAGCAAAAACACATGATGAATAACAGTAAGCATTACATAATTCATACTGGAAGAATTTGCTGGGGAAATTATCTGCATACTTGTTTCATCTGACCTCAACATTTTGCACAACACTTACAGTGGGGGAATAAGTATTGGACGCGTCAACATTTTTTTCAGTAAATATATTTCCAATGAGGTTATTCACATGAAATTTTCACCAGACATCAGTATTAACAAGAAATCTGCAAATATAAAGAATTCACAACATTAAAGTCCATAAATAAAGTTATGTGTAATAAAGTGGAATGACACAGGAAAAAACCAAAGAGCTTTCCCAAGACCTTCACAACCTTATTGTTGCAAAACATATTGATGGAATCGGGATACTGATGTATTTCAGAACTTCTGAATCCTCCAGTAAGCACCATTGGGGCCGTTATTCTCAAGTGGAAACAACATCACTCCGTCATCAACTGACCACGCTCAAGAGCTCCTCGTAAGATTTCTGACCAGGGAGTCAGAAGAATAGTCAGAAGAGTAGCCCAAGAACCAAGGACCACTCAGAAAGAGCTCCAGAAACACTTGGAGGCAGCAGGTGCCATCGTCACAGAGAAAACAATAGGCAATGCACTCCACTGCTCACGCTCACCCCGCAAGACTCCATTACTAAAGAAAAGGCATGTCGAAGCTCGTTTAAAGTTTACTACAACTCATTTGGACTAGCCTATGAAATACTGGGAGAGCGTAGTCTGGTCAGACGAGAGCAAAATTGAACGTTTTAGCTCTCATACTACACACCATGTTTGGAGAAGAAATGGCACTGCACATCACCCTAAAAACACTACACCAACAGTAAAGTTTGGCGGTGAAGCATCATGGTGTGGGGCTGTTTTTCATCACATGGTACTGGCAGACTTCATATTATTAAAGGAACGATGAATGGAGCCCTTTACCGGGAGATTCTTGAGAAGAATCTTCTGCCATCCACCAGGATGATGAAGATGAGACGTGGGTGGAGCTTCCAGCAGGACAACGATACAAAGCATACAGCAAAGCAAACTCTCAATTGGTTTCAGAGAAAAAAAAATCAAGGTGTTAGAACAGCCCAGTCAATCACCTGATTATGTTTAGAAGAACGGGCCAAAATCACACCTAAATACTGCGGCCCATTAATTTCTTCATACAGGAAGCGTCTTGAAGCCGTCATTCCAAACAAAGGCTTCTCCACAAGGTATTAAATACATTTCAGTTAGCGTGTTCAATACTTTTTTCCTGTGTCATTCCTTTATTACACATTTTCCTGTGCCATTCCTTTATTACACATAACTTTATTTATGGACTTCAATTCTTTATATTTCCAGATTTCTAGAGTCAATACAAAAGTCTGGTGAAAATTTCATGTGAATAGCCTCATTGGAAATATATTTACAAAAAAAATGTTGACGTGTCCAATACTTATTTCCCCCCACTGTAAGTCACACTGCAACCTGTTCCAGGTTTGTTTCTCTAAAATCAGATGCCTTCATATCATCAGACAAAAAGGGACAAGTACCCATACAGTACGTCCCAATTCTTATTTGAAATAAAAATGATGATGCAGCAAGTTTTTGAACTGTTCTATTTTGCTGTCAACGATTTGCGATTTGAATATATGCAAATAAAAACTGACTCACCTAAGGACTGGTACAATTCAGCCATTTTTGGATGGTCCCAACACGTTGTTTGTGTCTGGTGGCTGTAGGATAAATGCACAGAGAGCAATGGTTAGGGAAAATGGTAAACAACTCCCATTTTCAGCATACCCATTGGTAGAGGTTACTGCTCATTAATTTTTGAGGAAAAAAAAAAATTTATTTGTTATTTGAGTTTAAATTATTGCCATATCAGCCAGAGCTTTCAGTGAATTTGTTTCAGGGAAACTCGGCACGGCATACATAAGACTATAAATTCAACATAGCATAGTTTTAAAAAAATAAGCGCAATTAGCAAAACATATAAGGAAACACAGAAATCCCAAATTAAGAGAACCTAAAAAAATATTTTACAGCAATTCTTACAGTGAATAAATTAGAATGAACCCAACATAATCCAATATAATGAATGTGTGCACAACACCTTCTGTCTTTAATTTATTTATTCCTTTTCATATGGTTCATTTACATGTGATTCATTTATGTATGATTCATTTACATGTGATTCATTTTCATGAGATTCATATTCAAGTGATTCATTTACCTATGATTTATTTACGTATGATTCATTTACGAATGATTCATTTACATGTGATTCAATTTCATGAGATTCATATTCAAGTGATACATTTTCATGTGATTCATATACGTATGATTCATTTACGTGTGATTCATTTACATGTGATTCATTTACATGTGATTCATATTCATGAGATTCATATTCATGAGATTCATGTTCAATTGATACATTTTCATGTGATTCATTTACGTATGATTCATTTACGTGTGATTCAATTTTCATGTGATTCATTTACGTATGATTCATTTACATGTGATTCATTTACTAATTTGTTTCCCTTTAAATCCAGTTTTAGACTGTGATATTACAAAGGTCCTTCCAGATTATTACTTGCTACACTGTATGAGATAACCCCAGTAAAATTGCCTGAATTCTATGGTATAATTTGTTCACCATGTTAGGTTTAAATCCTCTAAAAACAGATTCGCAAGTAAATAACATTACATCCTTCAAAGCATTGGCATGTTCCACTTACTCTCACAATCCTCCAAACACGCACACACCCAAAGTCTCCATAAACAAATGAGACAGCACAACAGCTTCTGCCAGTCTCTTGGTTGGTCCGGATGTAAAATAAAACATGGTTTGCTAATCTTCACACGAGCTCTACAATATCTGCTAAGTATCACTGTTAATAAAGTACACTGCTTCCTCTTCTGCACCGAGAAGTAAAAAAAATAAAAAGGGATTCAATATGTATATGTCGAGTTACATAAATAAATTAAAAAAAAAAGGTCAATTATAAGTTTTCTGTTAGCCTGCTAGCCAGTATTACCTGCTGCTATAGGTCAATGAGGAAACAAGGAAAACCTCATAACCTGTAGGACTGAAAGATTTCAAATCATTTGTTTAGTGGCTTGATCTAACCCTCGATTATGTCAGAGCAGTGTCAGGGTTGATTAATTGCCACAGTGAGTTGCCTGAAGGAGAAAGCATTAGGTCACAATGTTCTGCAGATAAGACCTGTTGGGGTGAGGAATGAGAGACTCAAAAGACAGTAGTTTGACAATGAGCGCTACCTTAAGTGTGACAATGACTACATTTACATGGACAGCAGCAATCTAATTATTGACCTTATTCTGAATAAGACAATATTGTGATTAAGGTGTTTACATGAGTTGCTTTTAGAATATTCCTTTCATGTTCCCGTTTTACATGTTATAGAACATAGATCGATTAACAGCACACGTCATTACGTCACCGCGCCACGCCGTCCGACGTCCCTCCAGAATTTCACTTATCGATGTGCAGTTGGTCTTCGTTATGGTACCGTATACAGTTTTGGGTGTTTTTATTTTTAGTTTTACGAAAGCTTCGGGTGCAGTTGATTATTTGTCATGACATACGTGCGAATAGACGACTGCGTCCCAAACCGCGTACTTACCTACTATGTAGTAACCAAAATACATGTATTTCACCTAATGTATACTGTAGTTGGTAAGTACGCGGTTTGGGAAGCAGCCGTGCTCTCTTGTTTGCCGTAAAACGCTTGAGCGCTGCCGTGTGTGTACGTGTCCTGTCGCAAAATGCGGTGAAAACTCCCACACGACATTAATAGTGTGATTAAGGTGTGTACATGTCTGTAATACACGTCGATAATGCGACTAAAACAGGAATACTCCACACGTCTTAATTCGATTTGTGTTTACTTCGAATATGACTTCAGTCGGATTAAGGTAATAAAAAATTGCTGTTTACATGCTAGTTTCTTAATCAGAGTATCGTCTTAATCGGGTTAACATCGGATTATTGTTGTCCATGTAAACGTACGGACTGTGAAAATGTGGCCGTAAGGCCATGTGAGCTTCACGAGTGCGAGGTTGGCTGTACAAACAATAAACACGTAACCCCGTTATCCCTGCCAATAAAATAAAAGGGTTTTTGTCCCAAGTAAACAATAAGTAATTAGTATGTAAAATAATTAGCATGTACAGAATGTGTGGTTAATATATAGATGTGATGCTATAGAAACTTGTGCTGAGTGGATTCATAAGGTAGGAAGATTGTAGAATGAATAAACACTACCCTTCTATCAGAGATTTTGTCTTTGCCTTGCGCTCTTCCTTTATAAGATCGTCACACGAGTGGCTCAGTAAACTAAATTTAGGATGGCTTAACACTTACTTCTCCGTACCACGTATATACGCATTTCAGGCAATTGCAACGCAGTTTATATGAAATTGAAGATGATCTACACTATATGGCCAAAAAGTATGTGCATACCTGACCATAACACCCATATGTGGGCCTTCCAAATCTGTTGCCACAAAGTTGTAAGTAAATAATTGTCTAGAATGTCTTTGTATGTAGCATTAAGAGTTCCCTTCAATAGAAATAAAAGGCCCACACTTGTTTCATCATGGCAGTGCCCCTGTGCACAAAGCATGGTCCATGGTTTGCCATGGCTGATGTGGAAATACAAGTCTCACATATGGGTGTGATGGTCAGGCGGCCATTCCATAGGCTAGCGATGAAGAGTCATGTGAAAAAATAAGTATACCCCATGGAAATTGTTGGCTTTTTTGACATCTTTGAAACAGTGCCTATTAATAAAGTTTATTAATGTACCTGCACACAACCACAAGAAAAAATAGCTTTTTCAATCATTTATTCAGAAAAAATATCAATAGATGTGATATTCTAATGTGGAAAATTGAAGTACACCCTTGGCCTCAGAAGCTAGTATTGCCCCTTTTTGCAGAAATAACTTCTTGTAGGTGTTTTGCATAATTGTCCACCAGTCCCTGACATCAGCTTGCTCAAATTTTTGACCACTCTTCCATCCAATATTCTTTCAGTTGCAAGATGTTTGAGGGTTTTTTTGCATGTACCTCCTGTTTCAAATCTCCCAACAACATTTCAAAGGGATTCAGATCTGTGCTTTGACTAGGCCATTCCATAACCCTCCATTTCTTCTTTTTGAACCATTCCTTGGTGGATCTGCTAGTGTGCTAAGGATCATTATCCTGTTGAAAAGTCCACTTTCGATTCAACTTTTATACAGATGGCCTCACATTATCTTCAAGCACTCTGTGATATGATGCAAAATTCATCGTTTCCATGTGACTGATCTGTTTTCTTGTTAATGTAAATTGTGAAATTAATTGTCAGTTTTATGTGTCAGTTGATAGAGTGCTTTATTAATATTAATTACCAAATTAGCCTAATGGAGCTATAGCGCAAGTCTGTACGTTTTGGTTAATCTCATGTACTATGAGCCCAACAAGCAAAATTATTTTCCCCTTGATTTCTTTGGGTTCTTCCAAACACAAAAAGCCACAAGAACCATTTAGCTTCTTTTTATTTTTTTTTGCTAATTTGCATAATATACAAAAAAATACTTTTACAGTCCACTCCTAGGTTTTTTGACTTTCACAAATTTGGTGTCAGTCTGCTCGGGAGAGTGTGAACCACAATAAATATCAAAAATGTTGAAATTTGTAAGCAATATGGCCTCCACACTTCAATCAGTTCTAACAAGGTGGAGCCCAATTTACTCAAACAACTGTAACTCAATTCTTTGCATGGATTTGAATGAAACTTCATATGTCCATGTAAGACAACATTCTAAAATCTTTAGATTTTTCTATTTATCTGCATATATATGACATAAAACATCCTAACAGTAAACAAAGAGAACCCAGTTAAACCAGTGGTTCTCAACCCGAGGAGAAATCGGAAGGGGGGAGCTAATTGTTTTCAAGAAAAAGACAAAGAAAACACACAGACAGCGCATCATTTGGGTACTCTGTGTATTTCCTCTTGCTTTTCAAATAGAATGTGCATAAATGAAAATCCCCCCGTTCCCTCTCCCTCTGCATTTTCTTTTTGCTGGGGAGAGGCGGATTAAATCATAAATTAATTATCATAAATCATAAATTAAATCATTTATTTAATTGGGTCAATGCAGACCAGAGGTTGCCAACTTAGTCGTTTTTCAGACCCCTTTAGCGCCTTTTTTAGCCTAGCGACAAATCTAGAGACTTTTTGGACAAACCTTAGTAACTTTCCAAAAGTCAGCATTAATGTCCTGCAAGCGTGAGGTCTTGCTTTCCCGCTGCACTCTCACCTCTCTCTGCGTCTGCTCTGTTCGGTGAGTGTTAAATCTCCGGCTCTCAGCCAATGTCATGGATAACGAGACGCGCCCTTCGTCGTGATTTGCATAATTCATATGGAAATGTTTTTAGAATGCAAGACGAATGGAATGCAACATGTTTTACACGTTATTACAACCTAATTCCCTTGTTCGAAATGGTTATATTGTTCAGAAACATTTTTTATAATTCATGTTCCGTACCTGTTAGCTTATCTATAGATAATCAGTATACCTGGTCTATGATTACCTAGACCATAATCATAATCATATGGGGCGGGGGGATCAGGACATGCCACATGATAGGGGAGGCTTTAGTTACAAAAGGTTGAAAAGCTAAGAGTTAAACAAATGAGATAAAAATATTATACTTGGTTATTTATTTATTTACTTACTTATTTGTGAATCGGCAAACTGAAAATGGATGTTATGAATGGTAATGTAAGGTATTTGGCGATTTGGCCACTGCAACAAATACTTCTTTAACACTAAATCCTTAAATTTCTCATTTTAAAAACAATACACTCTCTTTAAATAAGTAATAATTTGAATTCATTCAGATTTCTGTGTTAATTAGAATAAATTCTTTATTCTAATATTCTGAGATACTGGATTTTTGATTTTCCTGAGCTGTAAGCCGTAAACATTAAGATTAAAACAAAAAAAAGGCTTGAAATATTTCCTTGTATGTGTAATGAATCTACAATATATGAAACGTTAAAAAGATTACGTGTTTTAAGCGTGGGTGTGAACACTCCCATTGACAGCCATTGGGGCTTTAAATGGACCACTTAACACGCTGTAAAAAAACGTCCCGGTGTGAACAGGCCTTAAGAGTCCACAAGGACAAAGGGCCCCAGGCTAACTTCTAAGCAACTAATGTCCTCTCTCACATTGGCTAGTGTTAACGTTAATGAGTCCACCATCAGGAGAACACTGAACAACAATGGCGTTTATGGCAGGGTTACAAGGAGAAAACCACTGCTCTCCAAGAAGAACTTACTTTCCATATACTTTTCATTCACAGATATGTAATATTGGATCATTTTCCTCAATAAATAAATAACCAAGTATAATAGTTGTCTCATTTATTTAATTGGGTTCTCTGTATCTACTTTTACGTATTGTGTGAATATCTGACGATGTTTTCGGTCAGATTGATGCAGAAAATTCACAAACTTTCAAGCACCACTGTATAGACTACAGGGCATATGCACAGACAGTTCAAGTAAACTGAAGTAAAGTGGAAAACCCATAGAAAAGCCAGCTGTGTATGTCTGTGGGGCAAAACTCATCATGTTGAAAAATATGTACACCCCATGGAAATTGCTGTGTTTTGTTTGTTTGTTTTTTTACATATATGGACACGAAAACATTTGACCATCTTTGAAACAGTGCCTATTAATAAAGGTTATACACTATCAAATGACATGAAATTGACATTTTGTAGTAATTTTCACAATTTAAATGAACAAAAAACAACAGAGCAGTCACATGGAAAGACTAAGCACACCAATACATTTACCACATTTTTCAAATCCATTTACCCAGTTAGAATCAGGTGCTCAAGATCCGGTGCCAGTGATTAGAATCTGCTCAGGGAGTGCAGGTGGAATCTGTTTTATTTATTCCTCTCTCATATCTAGTGTACCTTTTGGTATTGAGGTGTGCGGTGTCATCATGCCAAGATCTAAAGAGTTCTGTAAGACCTTCAGAAAAAGGTTGTGGATGCCTATGAGTCTGGTGAGAGATTTAAAAAGATCTCCAAATTATTTGAAAAATATCATTCACTGTAAGGAAAATAATCTGCAAGTGGCACACATTTCAAACGACTGGCAGTTTGTCCAGCAAATTCAGCCCAAGAGCAGACCGTCTGATGCAAAAAAAAAAAAATTTTATCACAAGATCTGCTAGTGAGTCTTGCAACTGCTCTTGTCAAAGTGCAAGCTTATACAATCAGAAAGAGATTGCACAAATTTGACCTACATGGGATGCGTGCCAGGCAAAAGCCTTTGCTATCTAAAAAAAACGAATCAAAGATAAGAGTTGTTTGGCCACAGTAACAGCAGACATGTTTGGTACAGACCGAAGACAGCTTTTCAGGAGAAGCACCTCATACCAACTGTGAAGCACGGTGGTGGAAATGCTATGGTTTGGGGTTGTTCCACTGCCTCAGGGACTGGACAGCTTGCATTCATTGATTCAACTAGGAATTCTGCATCATATAAAAGAGTGCTTGAAGATAATGTGAGGCCATCTGTCCAAAATCTGAACTTGAACCGAAAGTGGACTTTTCAACAGGATAATGATCCTTAGCACACAAGCAAATCCACCAAGGAATGGCTCAAAAAGAAGAAATGGAGGGTTATGGAATGGTCTAGTCAAAGCCTGGATCTGAATCCCTTTGAAATGTTGTGGGGAGATTTGAAACAGGAGGTACATGCAAGAAAACCCTCAAACATCTTACAATATTGCATGGAAGAGTGGTCAAAAATTCCAGCACGCCGATGTCAGGGACTGGTGGACAATTATGCAGAACACCTACAAGAAGTTATTTCTGCTAAAAGGGGCAATATTAATTTTTTCTGAGGCCAAGGGTGTACTTACTTTTTCCACAGAGGAATATCACATATATTGATATTTCTGTTGAATAAATGATTGAAAAAGCTATTTTTCCTTGTGGTTTTATTCAAGTATATCAACTTTATTAATAGGCACTGTTTCAAAGATAATCAAAGGTTTGCTTGTCCAAATACATAAAAAAAAAGCCAACAATTTCCATGCGGTGTACTTATTTTTTCACATGACTATATAGCTAGCTCGATTACCTGGAGGAACAACAGCTGCATAGGTGGGGTCTGCAGCAGGAGCAGGTTCCACACACACAGATGGCTTTTCTTTGTTTGGACAACAGATGTTTGACCCGTCATTAGGTTACAGCCCCATGCTTAGGCATTTACAGCCAGTTAGGTTTTTATTGGGTGGTTTACAGCGCAGCGCACTCACAAGTTAAACTCAGATTTATTAGTTGCTCTTTTTCTTGGCCTTACGAGACACAAAATCTTAGATAATGTCATTGAAATTATCAGTGACATAAAGCCAGATCTCTAACCGTGACATACAAGTGGCTCAGTCTGTCCTGTCAAATAGGAAAAACAAGAATTTCTTTTTTTTTTTTTTTTAATTAAAGGCAGTTTACAAAATTTCTGACGCATTGGTAAAATGCCAGGCGAGGTAAGGCTCTATTCACATTTGGAAAATTATTTTGCGGACTGCTTGAAATTATTCAAAAATCTCATTATGCAAGATTGGTTCTTCTTTTGAAGTTAGGCATTCCAAAATTATTCATGCATATGAGGCTATATTTTTAATAATAATAATAATAACTTGCAGTTATATAGTTTTTTTTCCCCTAGAAACTCAAAGCGCTTTGTATAGTATGGGGGTGGGAATCCCCTCAACCACCACTAGTGTGTAGCATCCACCTGAATGATGCGACGGCAGCCAAAGTGTACCAGAACACCCACATCACACCAGCTATTGGTGGAGAGGATCATCAGTCATGCAAGTGACATGAATGACAGCCAACCAGAGGCCACCTCTGAGCTCAGATCCTAAGGCTTCAGCCCCACCTAGCCCTAATTATAATCCAAGTCTGCTGGAAGGTGACATTTTTCTTAATCTTCAGCTCTCTAACAGAGCTCTACAAGGTTTTGTGCCAAAATAGATTGGCATTTGCAACTATCCATGATTCCCACTATCTTGACTAAATCCCAAGTCCCAACTGAATCGATGCAGCCCCATAGCACGATGCCGCCATCACCATGCGTCTCCACGACTATGGTGTTCTTTGGCTGAAAGTCTTGTTTCTGCTCCAAACATATCTTTTAGAATTATACCTAGATGCTACCTTGGTCTCATCAGACCATAACACAAAATGGTTTGGGGTGACTGTATGTATGTTTTGGCAAAATGTACGCAGGCTCGGTGTTTTTTTTTTTCCTTTGAGTTTTGCACTCAAGTCTCCATCAGTGAACAGTTGATAACTTCAACAAAACAGACTTCATGGTAAAACGATAATGAATGTCCTGGTTACACAATTGCACTTTTTGACTATATAGCACACAGTTATAAAAGGGGATTACTTTACATTTATTATAATACATTTCATTTTACATATAAATATTTATAAATAACGTTTTCCCACTGATGAAGTCCTTTGTTGTGCTGACAATGCTTTTTTTGAATCAATGTCTTGCGGCATGATGAAGTTCATCCCAATTAATTTGAATGCATTTCTCTCTAAATTGGCAGACAAAATGTTCCTGTAAACTTCTGAATTCATTCTGCTACCATCATGATTTACATCGATAAAGATTAGTGAGCCTGTTCCAGAAGCAGCAATCCAAGCCTTGACACTACCTCCACCATGCTTGACTGATGAGCTTCTATGTTTTGGATCATGATCAGATGCTTTCTTTCTCCACAATTTGGCCTTTCCACCAATTTGGTAGAGGATTATCTTGGTTCCACAACTTTTGTAGCTCATCTCTGGATTTCTTTGCGAATTCCAATGAATTTTCATCTTGTGGTTTAGCCTCTATATTTCTGCACTTGAAGTCATCTTTGAATGGTGGTCTGTGATACCTTCACCCATGCCCTGTGGAGGCTGCCGGTGATCAACAGTCACTGACTGTTGTTTTGGGGGGTTTTGTCACAGCTCTCACAATGTTTCTATCATCAACTGCTGTTGTTTTCCTTGGCCAACCTGTTAAATGTCAAGCTGTTAGTACACCAGTGGTTTCTTTCTACATTACAAATTGTTGTATTGGCTGTGCCCGATGCTTTGCAATAGTTACGATAGATGTTCTTTCTTTTCTCAGCTTCAACACGGCTTGTTTTTTCTCCCATAGACACCTCTCTGGTCTACATATTGGTTTAACCTTTTTAACAACAACTGCACTCTTTACAGGCAAAACTTAGGGTTCAACCAAGAGTAGACTTTTCTTTTCTTTTTTTAATATATCCTTCCTGGTAGCTCAAACCAATCTGGCCATTTTCCTCTCTTATCAACAAGGCATTTCCACACAGAATTGTCACTCACTCAGTATTTTTTGTTTTTCGCACCATTCTGGTAAACTCTCGTGTGAAATTCCCCAGAGATCAGCAAAATCTGAAATACTCAAACCAGCCCATCGAGCACCGACATGGATCACACAGATAAAGTCACGACGATCACACCCTTTCCCCAGTGCTAATGCTTGACGTGAACATTAACTGAAGCTCTTGACCTGTATGTGCATGATTTTATGCATTGTGCTGCTGCCACATGATTGGCAATAAGTCTATAAAAAGACTGGTGGACTGTCTGACCCCACAGAACTCAATCAGGTAACTAAATGCTTGGAGCTTGCATTGTAGATGATGTAGCCCCACTTAAAAAAAAAAAAGATAATTAGAGAGAAAAAACGATCACCTGGTATAACGATCACACACAGAATTGAAACAGATCACTCAGAGTTAGAACGAAAGGGCGTCGGAATAATTTGGTAGTATTCCAAATTGCATGGAAGGAGAGCATTCTGAGGATCTCCGCTACATCCACATTAATCCGGATAAATCTGAAAACGTATTTCTCTCTACGTTTTGGCCTTCCGTCCACACTGAGGTGACGTTTTTGTCCAGCAAAAACTGAGCTTTTCGGAAACGTTTTCGCGTTGTAGTGTGAACTGAAAAAAAAAATGCAGATAACCAAAAACAATAAATCACTTTTTAAGTCATGTGACCCATTTAACTCAATTTTATAGTCTTGGGTTACCCGCAGCATCAATCCCACCTTTTTCTCCGTCCATTTTAATAAATTCTGTGCTTTTCCTTGACATTCCCGCACCAAATCAAAGAGACGGGAAGCAAATAAACACCTGATGGAAATGACGCAGGCCAAAGCTTCATACATTTTTGCGCATGCGCGGTGTAGGGATGTACGCGTTTTCAGACACTTCCGTGCGAACGCGCAATTTCTGGAAAACATTTGAAAATGCAAGTCTAGACGGAGAGCATTTTAATATGAAAATGCAGTTTTCAGATCTATGCGAATTACTGTGGACATAGCCTTAGTGCTGCTAGATCAGCAGGTCACCACCTTAAGATATATATATTTTTTTTTTAAATGATACTAGATTCTTATTTAATACAGTAGTAAATTTAAATGGTAATGGTAAATGGTCTGCACTTATATAGTGATTTTTTAACCTTAGCGGTTCCAAAGCACTTCACGCTGGTTCTCATTCACCCATTCACACACACTCACACACCAATGGTAGCAGAGCTGCCATACAAGGCGCAAACTTGTTATCAGAAGCAACTTGGGATTCAGTGTCTCGCCCAAGGACACTTCGGCATGTGGAGTCACGTGGAGGAATCGAACCGCCAACCCTACGATTAGTGAACAACCTG
This sequence comes from Ictalurus punctatus, assembly GCF_001660625.3. NCBI lineage: Eukaryota > Metazoa > Chordata > Actinopteri > Siluriformes > Ictaluridae > Ictalurus > Ictalurus punctatus. Next base: position 6,444,413 of record NC_030441.2, read on the forward strand.
CTCCACCACCTGAGACACGGCCGCCCATGAAGACCACAGAAGCACAGTGTGTAGTTTTAATGACTTACTTTTTTAAGGACAAAATTTTTAAATATTAGGCAAAAAAATCTGCATATTAATTTAAAGTGCACCGATTATGGTTGTTCAAATATGACCTTTCACGTAGTGTGTTATAGAGCTGTTTGTGAATGTAATAAGTCTGCAGGGTTTCAAAAATCAAAGCAAACAGAGTTTTTGACTCCCAAAAGAAGGAATCGATTCTGAACAGCTGAAACGAGTCGTTAGTGATTCCAGACTTTACTTCCTGTACTAACCTACGTAGGTATGTAACAAAACCCCCGCCTCTGGTCTTTACCGGCTGCTCGCGAACAGACGGAGCTGAAACTCGTTATGGTAGTGGGCGTTTTCTTTTTGACACACGCTGACAGTGGCAGACCAATCACGACAGACTGGGACACCTGACCAATCAGAGCAGAGCAAAGATGCACCGATACTAAATTTCTCAGCCGATACCGATAACTGACTATTCAGAGTGATATCGGTCGATACCGATAACCGATAGTTCTGCCTTTTATACCTTCTTTTAAATGAATAATAATTAATTCCACAAGACTTGATTTCGCTGCTGCTCACTTCCGGTGTAAAATTTCAGCAGTGCTGTAAACCCACAATAGGTGCTCTTTAAAGTCAAACGCGGAAAATTAGCAGTCAACCGAGGCCGTTATACCCGACGATATTTGCCATTTTTAAATGATCAGCATCGGCCCGATGCATAATCCCATTCGGCAGATATGTCACAAGCCAGACTTTTGACACCATAGAATGCATAACGCATTCTTCCCTATTCCGTCTAAAAAAGGCCACTCAGAAGTGAAGTGAGCATCTGACAGACAGTAAAACGGCCGGTCATCGTTCGCTATTTAACTTGATGTTATGTAATATTACACATAACGCCACTTCAGCGTGCAACAAAGTTTTATTCAAACAGCACCATTAGATGCCCAGTGGTAGTGAACAAGCTCGTAGTGAGCTCCCGCGGGGACACGGACATGCAGTAAACGAATTCAAACAAAACTGAACCACTCGTCCTCACAATCACAAATTCCACGACTGGTTCTTCCAAAGACCCACGCATCGCCTTCTGTACATTTTAAACAAGACGCTGTTTTCCCATTGACTCAAAAGCCAGTGTACCCCTGAATGAAAGCTGGGAGGAGACACTGGACGCAATATAATGCGAGCAGGTAAGTTTAAATTCCTAGATTTTAAATTCATGTGTGCTGTATGCTGTATGTAGCTTAGCATGTAGCATGCTAAGCTACATGCTGCTAACTAAGCATGCAATGGAAAAAAATATATACTTTTTTTGTTGTTTTTTTACAAAAGAGACAAAAACACAACAGACAAATCGTTTTCATTCAAATATCATATATCCTATATTTTGACTTAAGAAAGTAAAACAAGCAGTCATTGGCTAAAGTAACTACAGGAGATTTATGAGTAACTATTTATTGTAGATAAAACACGTGGAATTACACGCACTATTTTTGTCTTTAATTAATGTCTATTGGTCAAATTTGTTCATTAAATGAATTATTAATATTATCTATAACCTGCGACTGGATTAAAGCAGCACTAATTATTTATGTTATTAGAAAATAAAATTATACACACGTTTTTAATTAAAATGGATTTTCTTTTTTTTTTTTTTAATTCTGCTAGATGGCGGGACAGAAAACAAAAATCCTATGGGAATACTTTACAGACCCAACACCAGGGAATGCAAAGTGCAATATTTGCAGAGACATGGTAGAAAATGGCGGCTGCAACAGGAAAGAAAAAAAAAAAAAACACACCACAAACATGTGGCGTCACCTAAGCGGTCACCTCTAATGAGTCTAACGTGCTATTTTATTGACTGGGAAAGTAAACAAGTTTTCTTGCATGTCAAGGTCATGTTAGTGAGAGCTTTCTTGACCTGAGTGACCGGTGGCGTATTACATGAGATACGGTAGTGACTGTGCTCAGAGATGGCGGTGCAAATGTTGTTAAAGGCATAAGATTTGCAGCAATGCCAGACTTCGGCGTCTGTGGAGAATGATGACATCAGCAGCCAGAGAGCAGTTGGGGATATAATTGCTAAGTTCAGGATGTATTCAACACACTTTATTCACTATACAAGCAACAACAACAACAAAAAAAAGTCTGAGGGCCATAAAACAAAGAGCTTGGCATTCAAAAGCATGGCATCATTCAAGTTGTGCCTACCTGCTGAACTACACTCTGCACATTGCAAAGGATGTTGGAGCAGAAGTGTGCCCTGAATGTTTATGCGAGGGAACGTTTCATGACCAAGTGCGGATCAGTGGGATATCATTTTAAATCTGGTAGACACTGGGCCCTATTGAAGAAGTCACCCTTGAATTGAACAAAGCAGAGGCGTCTTCAGCACAGAAATACTAGGAAGGTGCCTCCACTTTGTTGATTTCAAGGATGACTTCTTCAAGCAAAGGATCCCACAACCAGAGGAAATAAAACACAGACAGACAATGTTGCAGTGTTTGTTAAAAATACATAAATAAATAAATAAATAAATAAAGGAACAAATGTTTGGCGTTGGCAACACTGCTGGATTCTCAATATAAAGGCCATATTTTTACTGCAGCAGGCACAGTGGATAAACCAAACAATGGATAGTGCAGGAACATGCCACAGCCTCAGAACAACCCGAAGCCACTAACACACATGAAGGCCAACGACCAACAAGTCCTCCTAAACAAGGAAAAAGAGAGGCAGAGGAACCCACCGGTCTTGATCGAATTCATACCGACATCCATGGAGCTCAAAATCCTGCTGAACCGTTACCTCAGAGAGCCACTAACTGACAGAAAGAGTGGTCTATCGCTGAAATGGTGGAAACACTCAAACCCAGCTGAACCTCCTTGCACCACTGGCAAGAAAATCTCTCTGCTCCACCCCCTACTGTTCCAAGTAAGAGAGTATTTACTGAGTTTGGGGGTCATTTATGATACGAAGAGGAACAGGCTCACTGGAGAAAATACAGAGAAACTTTGCTTCCTGCATTAAAACGTGCCACTGTTAAACTGGGACTACTAACCAATGGGACGAGTAATACCGCGTGCACTCCGTTTGTTTTGTAAAATAGTTGTTTGTGTAAACAGAAAACTTCAAGTGAATATTTCTGAAGTTCTTCAGAGAAAATTACATAAATATTATGCACAGTAAACGTTCATTTAGTTTCAGCGATTTTCTGCACGTCTCATTTATCGTAATTAGATCCGTGTTATATCGGCCTCGTGTTAGGTTGTGCTCTATCAGCATCGTTTACGGTGACACTGGTTGGTAATTGAAACCTTTTAGCTGTACTCATGTTCAACACACGCAAATCAAAGAGGGTTTGGACTGAATGCGCGGTGTCATGACATCACGCGGCCCAAATCGGTGTTCGTTTCGAAAACTTTGCAAGCTCCTCCAAATACTGTAGTGTGCTTGACTCGGCGATTCTGCATTTGCTTGACTCGGCGTTTCTGCGATCGTTAAATCCTGGAGGGATTGGTTAAAATCAACTTGTGTATTAGATCCCCTACCTACTCATCACACACCTCGACCCCTGCCAGCTGTCTACCTATAGGTCACTATCGAACCTCCCCATCTCATCAAGATCCTAGAAAAGGTTGTACCTCAGCAGTTAGGCTCATACACGCATAGGAATTACATTAATGAAATCTTTCAGTCCGGATTTAGGCGACATCACTGTTCTGAGACAGGAATGTGTTTTCTGGCTTGTGTTCCTTTACCCTAGTGCAGCTTCATAATATTCTTCTAGACACACACAGAAAACGTTGCTTGAGTTAAGGGAATGGCTCTCTGGCTCCAGGTCTTATTTGACTGATTGTTATCAGTTTGTAGATGTAAATGGTGACTTTTCTATACATAGTACAGTAAAGTTTGGTGTTCCACTGCTCTTTTCTCTATATGCTACTTCTGGGTACAATTATTCGTAAACATGGCTTCCACTGCTATGCCAATGACACACAACTATATGTTTCAACAAAGCCAGATGAGAGACACCAGCTTAATAAAGTTGAGGAATGTGTAATGAACATTAGACACTGGATGCTGAGTAACTTGCTCCTATGTAATTGTACCACAACAGAAATACTTCTACTAGGACCAGACGCAGCTAGAAGTAAGCTTCGTGATAACACAATAACTCTGGATGACATTTCAGTTACATTATTTGCAGTAATGAAAGACCTTGGTGTCATTATTGACTCTAGTCTCAAATCTCAAATAAGCTCATGTACATTTTACTGAGATCGCTTTTTTTCATCTAAAAAATATCGCCAAGATAATAAATATATTTTCACAACAACATGCAGAAAATAAACGATTTCATGGTTTTGTTACCTCTACGCCGGACTATGTAATGCCTTGCTGTCTTGCTGTTCCAGTAGGTTCATAAACAAGCTCAAGCCCTTACTAGAACCGGAATGACACACTAAAGCCATAAAATGAGACATATCCCACTACAGACTTCACAAGACTATACTGACAAAAAAAAAAAAGAAAGAAACCCCGATGCTCATTCTGAAGATCTTTTCAACATGTGTAGCACTGCTTGAACTCTATAGTATACAGTTGTTTAAGAGTAATCATGTCTAACCTCGCTATCCCATGTCACCCAGAAGAGGATGGGTTTGAGGAGGAAAATATACAATCACTCATGACAGTTAGCTGGTTAGCTTGTGGCTAACAAATGACAAAAATAGAAGCATTCATTTTTCCTGACTTTGTAGCTCGAATGCACTGAGATAGAAAAAAAATAATAAAATAAGTACGTATGTAGCAAGTGCCTCATTTTAATAAGGATTTACAAATGACACAATTTGCGTATTCATTTTACACAAATTAAAACTAGTAACAATATTTGGATTAATACTTCCTCAAACATAATTCTACCAAATAACCTTCAGCAGGAACATTTCAAGCAATAATCATATTATATTAATATCGGCCAAAGAGAAATTGGCAACATAATTATTTTTTTTAAATGTACCAAAAGTGTCAATCTATGTATCTGGTTTGTTCAGACCCCCTAGTGGTGTAGATGGCAATAAATAAATAAATAAACAAACAAACAAACACTAAAAGCTGCATGTCATCAGTCAGAATAACAAGCAATCTACTGGCTAATATATCCCTCTGAGCAAATGGGGTCCACAGGACACACAGTCCCAAAAGACCTCGGAAAAAGAAATGACATTATGATTACAGTTCTTTACATCAGGGAATCAGAGACACAAATTTCCGGACTCCGATAAGTGAATTGACAATGACGTCACTCCCCAGCGACCAAGTTCTTCATTCAGAAAACGATTACTGATGTCTTTTCAGCTGGAAATCTCCCTGGCTCCGCCCAGAGCCAAACGGTAGATACGTCTCGCTGTAGTAATTTCTATCTTCTCCCAAAAACACACAAGTCCTTTCCCTATGAAACGTTATTTCTGAATGACATCTTCCCAAACCATCTTTCAGTCTTTACCCACATTTCTCAAAGATCTACAAATCCATGAATACCTCTCTCACCACGACAACCCTTCACATTTCTCTGTGGACATCAGAGCCTGTACACAGTTATTCATAATGAGGATGGATTGAGAGTCTTGAAACTTTTTCTGCATCAGCAACTGGAAAAGCATCCAGCTACTGACATTTTATTAACCCTTGTGCGTCCTTATGGATCTTTTTTCTTTTCATTCTTTAAAAATCCTTTTGTTTGTGTTAATGCAAACAGCATACATTTTTCAAAAGGTTTGTATTTTTATTGGAATTTTTATATTTCACCCTCATTTGACCTTAAGGACAAAAATGTCCCCGTTGAAACCCATTCAAACTGCAATATTTAATCCCGACGTTTAATCAAGCTTTCTGCGTTAATAGGCTTTTATTTTGTTGACAAGGTTTCAAAACACTGGATATTTTTTTTCTTTTCTGAAATGTGTAGTATTTTCTCAGGTTTAGCTTCTGGGGAAAATACATGCGTTTCCTTTTTTCTGATTCTGCTGTGTTCTAGAGCACCGCAGACCAACGGAATAAACGATGCAGATATAATCGCGTGGGAGTTTGCACGGATATCAGAGTTGTGGTTTGTACGTCTGTACTGGAAACGTACGTGAACAGTTTGAAAGAAAGAAATGATATTGTAGTGGAGATCACAAATCCCACCATGTATATGGATCAAAGAAGGTCACTGAGCTTTGTAGATTTTGCATTATATAAAGAAACCAGTGTTTAAAGGGATACATTTCTGAAAATGAATGAATGTTTGGTCATTATGATCAGATCTGATGCTGCTAAAAAATCCAAGTCAGTCATATTAATATATAATATTTCTTTGACAGTTTTTTGACATGAACATTTATGTCCTTTATGGACCCGAGTGGTAGTTTTTTATTTATTTTATTTTTTAATGACACTGTATAAAAATATGAACGCAACAAAATTAATGTAGTTGTTAATATTTGACACATCAAAGACTGTAATAATCAAAGAAAAAAAATCTTCTTAGCATTTAGTATATGGATAATAATAACTATTTTTCTTTTTTTTCCCCCATAAAAAATTCGTCTGTGGCATTATGTAAACAAACCAGCATTTGTAACGAAAGAGTTACAATCCAGTAAATGAATGAATGTTTGGTCATTATGATCAGAACTGATGATGGTAAAAAAAATAAAAAATAAAAATAAAAAACGACATCAGTGAAAATGGGGGGGGGGGGGGGGGGGTATGAATGTATAATATTTTTGGACAGGACATGGACATGTTTGTCCTCTATGGACCTATGTGTAACTTTTTTTTAATTGACGCACAAAAGTTGAGATGAACAGAACCTGCACTGAACCTGTACTGAACAGAATCAGAGCCTGAACTGTACAGAGCCTGCACTGAACAGAATCAGAACCTGTACTGAACAGAGCCTGCACTGAACAGAGCCTGTACAGAGCCTGCACTGAACAGAGCCTGTACAGAGCCTGCACTGAACAGAATCAGAACCTGAACTGAACAGAATCAGAACCTGCACTGAACAGAATCAGAGCCTGCACTGAACAGAATCAGAACCTGTACTGAACAGAATCAGAACCTGTACTGAACAGAATCAGAACCTGTACTGTACAGAACCTGCACTGATCAGAACTTGCACTGAACAGAATCAGAACCTGTACTGAACAGAATCTGAACAGTACTGTACAGAACCGGCACTGAACAGAATCTGAACCTGCACTGAACATAATCAGAACCTGTACTGAACAGAACCTGCACTGAACAGAATCAGAACCTGTACTGAACAGAACCTGCACTGAACAGAATCTGAACCTGTACTGAACAGAATCTGAACCTGTAATGTACAGAACCGGCACTGAACAGAATCTGAACCTGCACTGATCAGAACCAGAACCCGTGTACAGAACCAGAACCTGTGTACAGAACCAGCCCTCTAAACTGCTTCAGCTTTAACTGCAGGTTTGAGTGGTTTTACAGACAGCACTGGGTCCTGTAGGGAAAACCCTGTAACACTAACAATGTCCCGCTAACTTCAACACGAACAACCAAAACACATCATCCCCACAATCATCCCACAATCATTCAGCACAGAAATATTTAAAGATATACATATTTAATCTCTGCAGTCTCGAACATGTAAAACAGCTGAGACTTGTAAACATGGCCTTGTACCAAATCTCACCACCCGACCCTGAATACACCTCCGGAGAGGCGGAAGATCTGTCCTAACGCATCAGGCCTCACACACACACACACACACTCTATACCCCTACCTCCCCACGGCGAGGAAAATCAACTCCCTTCCGTCTGCAAGATCTATTTAACCTGAGGTCTGAGCACACACCACACATTTAATCCAGATACTAAACACATGATTAATCACTGAACTCTGCACAGTAACCGCTTTAAAGTGCGGTGAGAATATCAATCCCGAGAAAGGCCCTCTTCAACAAAAACATGGCTTTAAATACGAGATATAATCCACCAACAGCCAACGAGCCGAGTGTTCGTGTGTGGAAATCATCAGAGGTCTGTAAGAGGTAACGCGCTGGGTTGATGAGGACGGACCGACTCGCACCGCTGTAATGAAAGTGAGTGTGTTTACTGTGGAAGAGGAGAGGCACCTGCTAGGACTGTACAGCTCGAGACAAACTGCCCTGCTACAACAGCTCTACCGGCTAGCCTTAGCTAACATCATCTGAAAACTCCTTCACTGTCCTCCGCAGGCTTTTACTCGACATTTCGAGACACCACTGACGCGGACCGCACTTACTTCCTCAACTGTTCCCTCATCCTGTTCGCTAGATTATCCAGACGAGATCCCGGAATCTGGGGACTCGATGTCCTTGCGAGTTGTCCGCCTCGGTATTCCCTCTCCTCGGAGGAAAACGCGTTAGATTTCCCTGCAATCTCCTCGCCAGGTCCCTCTGCTCAGACAAGGCGGAGCTATTCCTCTCTCTCCCTTCCCCCAAACGCCTTTACTCAGGAATCCTGCCAAAAACCTGGCCAAGAAGAAAAGCGTTGTGTGCCTGGTCGAGTGGGGGCCTTAATGGCAGCTTCAAGCGTCAAATACGTCTCGCAGCAGTCTAGCAACAACAAGATGGACCTGACGGGTTAACAATTAGACGCCAAGCATTAATGTCTGCGCTGTTTCAGCATTCAAGGGATTCAATTAACCACACTGTAAACAAACTCACTGGCACGAACTCGTCGAGTTGTACTACATGCAGCCTGAAATCAGTCTCACAATAAGCACCAGATTCACATTCATGGCAGACGACTTTATCCAGAGCGACTTCCATTGATCTCATTCACTAGGTTTACATGGACAACGATATTCCGGTATTAACCCGATTAAGAAACTAGCACGTGAACAGAGATTATTGATGACCGTAATCCTCGAAGTAAACACAAATGGAATTAAGATGTGTGGGGTATAATGTTTTAGTCGCATTACTGATGTGTATTACAGACATGTACACACCTTAATCACACTATTAACATCGTGTGGGAGTTTTCATCGCATTTTGCGAAAGGACACGTACACACGGCATCGCTCAACCGTTTGACGGCAGACAAGAGAGCACGGCTGCGTCCGAAACCGCGTACTTACCTACTATATAAGTATGCGGTTTGGGACGCAGGCCACGGCTTCAAGCGGTCGTCTGTTTGCACATACGGCATGACAAATAATTAACTGCACTTGAAGCGTTCGTAAAATTAAAAATGAAACGCCTAAAACGGTATACGGTACCATAACGAAGACCAACTGTATGTTGATACGTGAAATTCTGGAGGGACGTCGGACGGCGTGACGTGGGAACGTAATGACGTGTGCCGTTAATCGCTCTATGTTTATGACATGTAAAACAGGAACATGAAAGTAGTATTGTAAAAGTAACTCATGTAAACACCTTAATCAGAGTATTGTGTTATTCAGAACAAGGTCAATAATTAGATTACTGCTGTCCGTGTAAATGCAGTCACTTATACAACTGAGAAGTTGAGGGTTAAGGGCTTTTTCTCAAGGGCCCAGCAGTGACAGCTTGGTGATGATGGGATTTAAACTCACAACCTTCTGATAGGTAGGCCAACATCTTAACCACTGAGCTACCACTGCCCCTAGTGAGACTCAATCTTAATGGATATGTTGTTATATAATACAAAACATCCAAAGCACAAATGTTTAGTCTCTGATCAGAATTACTTCTCTTGTGCAAATGTATTCTGCTATAATATAAAAATGCATGTGCAGAGGCAAAATTTATATTGCTCATGCACGAATTTGCTTTTATATGCACACTCGAAATTAAATGGTAACACTTGCTCGCTTTAAAAATCAACATCCATCTCGGACGTATCTTGCTCAGAAACCAGGTCACGCTCCAGTTTCTTTTTTTCCCCTCTTTAGAATTTCAGTTCTTATTTTGGTCAATTTAATACCAAGCCGTAATTTGACGGCCTAATTGACATTCAAGATGGCTTATATAAACTACAGCATAAGAAAACGATGGTAACACACAAAAAAAAATAATAAATCGCACATGCATGTTTGCTAGTCACTGAAGCAGATATTATTTGATATTAATATCCAGGGACCTTACGATGTTTAAAAACATAAAAGCTTGGATCTAGATCTAGACGTGTATTTCAGTATGCCGATTATGAAAAATGTTATACACATAAATTGAAAAACTGTAGATTATGATAAATACTTTATCAAACATGATGATAAAGTATTGATGTCGGGTACAAAATCTACCTGAAAGTTACAGTTATGAAGCTTGGAGTAGCCTATGATGCTGGATTATCCTTTGATTTTCATACAAGTAAATATGGAAAAATATGTCTCTAAAACCTACTGAAATGCAAGTTGTGGAGGGAAAAAGATCAAATGTTTTGTCATTATTTTGATTTACAAAATGTCGGTGTAATAACTCATTATATCAACATGCTATCCTGTTTTGACTTAATATCTTTTTTTATCTCTTTACTTCAAATTATTATATAGTTAATTGCCAATATTATCTTATTTCATTTTCACAATCAATAAGACAAAGATATTGAATATTAGCTTATTTTTATTCCGTCTGCTGTTTATTGGGCTGCACGTTGCCTTATCATTCTTATTCTGTATGATGTTTCCTGGACAGTAAGTAATGAAATTACTCACATGTTTAATACTTATTTATATCATTTTATAAGTACAAAGATTAAAATAAAATGTTTAGGACATAAAAATGTAAACATGAGAAATATAAATTCTAAAATACAAATGATCATAAGTAACCCATGACCATGCAGTAGTAGTTAATATAGGTTATGCTATTAGAAGAAATTTTCAGGTTGACCATCACATTGTCAGGTCAACTCCATTAGCAAACTCAGTTCCCCAGAATGCACCTACAGACACGGCCATCCCGGACTACACTTCCCAGAACTCACAACCACTGGACTTGTGATTGTATTCACCTGTTCCCAATCACCCAAACACAGAGAGTCTCACACTACACATGTTGTGAAGTGATACTCAGTTTGTGCTCACATCTGAATTTACCAAACCTTTATTTTCATGGTTTTCATGTTTTGGATTCTCCAGTGTATGCTATTTGCTGATTGCCTGACCGCTGTTCTCTGTTTTTGACCTTGTTATTTGGATATTTGCACATCACCTGCATCAGCTTTGGCCAAAAGATGATTTTTTTATATAGCATTTTTCAATTAATTTTGATTAAAAGCTTGCAGAAAAATAGTCTGCATACAATATATTTTTCATGCATATTCATAATTTAAAAATAGACGTTTATAGACAAAAATAAAGTATACATAATATACCCTCTAAAAGTATTGGAACAGCAAGGACAATTCTATTGTTTTCACTATACATTGAAGACATTTTGTTTGAGATCAAAAGATGAATATGAGACAATAGATCAGAATTTCAGCTTGAACAACTTAGAACAGGGCACCATTTGTTTGAACATTGGCCATTTTTTCATGTGATCAAAAATATTGGAACATATTACTGATAGGTGTTTCTTGATGCCCAGGTATGTCCAGTTGATTGTTTCCAGATTGATTGTTTAAAGAATTAATAGCTCTGAATGTCTACTCTTAGTTTGAGCCCTTGGTTTCAATTATGAAGACTGCATTTGCTGTTAAAAAGGATAAACCAACATAAAGACCAGAGAGCTGTCTATGGTAGAAATGCAAGCCATTTTGAACCTGGGAAAAGGTGGAAAATCTGTCAGAGCCATTGCACAAGCATTGGGTATAGCCAATAAAACAATTTGGAATGTCCAGAAAAAGAAAGAAACCACTGGTGTACTAACAACCAGACATGGAACAGGTTGGCCAAGGAAAACAACAGAAGGTGATGACAGAAACATTGTGAGATCTGTGATGAAAACCTCCAAAACAACAGTTAGTGACATCACCAACAACCTTCACAGGGCAGGGGTGAAGGTATCACAATCCACTATTTAAAGAAGACTTCAAGTGCAGAAATTTAGAGGCCAAACTACAAGATGCAAACCACTCATGAGCAGTAAGAATGGTCTGCATTTATATAGCGCTTTTTAACCTTAGAGGTTCTTAGAGGATTTTCTCAGAAGAACAGTGGGCAATTTAATTACTCAGATCAAACAAGGGACTCATGAACATCTATCACAAAACAAAAAAACAGTATTAAGAATCAAGGGTATATACATTTTTGAGCGGGGTAATTTTTAGAAATTCAGCTATTATCTTGTCTTGTGGACTATATGCAAACATCTGTTATGTGAAATAGTTTATTCAGGACAGAACTAAATAAAAAATAACATTTGATTTTTATGATCCCTCTTATTTTGTTAAGATTTAGTAGATTCTGCAAAGGGTATGCAAACTTCTGGGCGCAACTGTGTACACACACACACATTCACACACACACAGCTGCAATCAAAATTATTATACTCCCATTGCAAGTCAGATTTATTGTCAAAATGTACAGACTTTCAGCTGTTTGCGATGAACAAATCAAACAAAAGCAATTGAAATAGTTCAACACAACGAATGCTTCAAGTGGTTTCCCCAAATTCAACTGAACATGCAACTTATAATGATTTCTCTGAGTTTCAAAATTATTCACCCCCTGAATAGAATCCCTCACAACAGCACAAATATGCAAAACAGGTGTTGTCTCAAACACACCTGAGGCAACTAATCAAGGGCTTGATAATTTTATATATATATATATATATATATATATATATATATATATATATATATATATATATATATATATATATAATTATTATTATACATAAAAAATAATAATAACTATTGTGTTTACTCAGGTTGCCTTTATGTTGTACTATATTTCACAGCATTATATATATATATATATATATATATATATATATATATATATATATATATATATATATATATATCTCACGTATTCCTCGTAATGAAGGTAGGACGGATGCAAATGCAGATGAGAGTTTAATGAAAGATAGACAGGCAAGCAAATCTAAAACACGAGACAATAGTGAGGTCAAGAAACAGGCAAAGGGTCAGGTGATTGGCAAACAGGCATAAACAAGGCAAGGCTAGAATCGAGAACAAGAATAAAATAAAGAACAAAATGAGGAACAGGGTAATATCGCTTGGTACAGTGGTAACACTAATACTTCACAAAGACATTGTAGAAAACAGTCTCTTTATACTGTGAAGTGAGTGTGTGAAATTGGATGAAGGTGTGCGTGATTGGAATGAATGCGTGTTCTGGGAATTTGCAATCCATGGTGGCCATGTTTGCAGGCCAGAGTGCAGGATGAGAAATGTAGTCACTGGTTTGCTGTGATATGACAGTGTGTATATTTTATATATATATATATATATATATATATATATATATATATATATATATATATATATATATATATATATATATATATATATATATGTGTGTGTGTGTGTGTGTGTGTGTGTGTGTGTGTGTGTGTGTGTGTGTGTGTGTATACAGTGCCCTCTACTAATATTGGTACCCTTGGTAAATATGAGCAAAGAATGTTATGAAAAATTGTCTTTACTGTTTAACCTTTTGATATTTTGCTAAAAAATTCTCAAAATATACAAAAATACTCTGCTCTCGTGGATATTGGATATTCATTTGTCTTGAATTGCAAACAAGACACAGGTTTATAAAAACTTTGCTAAAAAAAACTTTGTTAAATATAGATGTACAACAATTATTGCCACCCTTTTAGTCAATACTTAGAGCTGTTATTTTGGCAAAGGGAGGTAGCACAGCGTCTTCTCCTATAATGCCTGATGAGATTGGAGAATACATGGCAAGGGATCTGAGCCCATTCTTCCATACAGAATCTTTCCAGATTCTACAAATTTCGAGGCCAATGCTAGTGGACTCTCCTCTTCAGTTCACCCCACAGGTTTTCAATGGGTTTCAAGTCCGGGGACTGGGATGGTCATGGCAGGACCTTGATTCTCAGGTCAGTAAACCATTTTTGTGTTGATTTTGATGTATGTTTTGGATCATTGTCCTACAGGAAGATCCAACCATGGCTCATTTTAAGTTTTCTGGCAGAGGTAGTCATGTTTTCATGTAATATCTGTTGATATTTGATAGAGTCCATGATGCCATGTATCCTAAGAAAATGTCCAGGTCCTCTGGTAGAAAAACAGCCCCAAAACATTAAAGAACCATCACCTTATTTAACCGTGGGCGTGAGGTAGTTTTCCATATGGCTACCTCTCTGTGTGCACAAAAACCACCTCTGGTGTTTATTACCAAAAAGCTCTATTTTGGTTTCATCTGACCATAGAACCCGATCCCATTTGAAGTTCTAGTAGTGTCTGACACACTGAAGACGCTTGAGTTTGTTTTTGGATGAGAGTAGAGGGTTTTTCTTGAAACCCTTCCAAACAACTTGTGGTGATGTAGATGATTTTTGTAGTTTTCGAGACTTTCTGACCCCAAGACACAACTAATTTCTGCAATTCTCCAGCTGTGATACTTGGAGATTTATTGGCTACTCGAACCGTCCTCTTCACAGTGCGTTGAGACGATATAGACACACGTCCAATTCCAGGTTGATTCATAACATTTCCAGTTGACTGGAACTTCTTAATTATTGCCCTGATGGTGGAAATGGGCATTTTCAATGCTTGTGCTATATTCTTATAGCCACTTCCCATTTTGTGCGCTCATGGATATCCATCAGCGCAGAGTATTTTTGAGAATTTTTTTAACAAAAGGTTAAACAATAGACAACTATTCATGGCCTTATTTGCTCACATTTACCAAGGGTGCCAATATTATTGGAGGGCACTCTCTCTCTCTATTACATATATATATATATATATATATATATATATATATATATATATATATATATATATATATATATATATATAAATTTTCACAGACTTAAAAGTAATTGGACAAACATAATTGGACTAACTTAATTATAAATATAAGAATTATTTAATAATAATTTTAATAATAATAATAATAAAGTTCATTGTTCTTGGTACTTGGGGAATAAGAAATTACAAGTTCACAGTTTATAAAGACATCCAGACAGAGTTTCTATAGTATCTTTGTATGAGAGAGAGGAAGAGTACAATGTGTACAATACTTGTACTGTGTGTATATGTATATATATATATATATATATATATATATATATATATATATATATATATAATATTTGTTTATAGTTATAAATGCCTAATTTCAATTAATTTAATAAACTATTCAAATTTAGTTTTTTTATAGTCTCTTATTGAATATGCAATCATTGTTTTTACACTTGGCAATAAAAAAAGATAACTGGGGGGTGGGGGCTTGGGGCCCAGAAACCCTAAAGGCACACCTGAAAATGACCATTTATATGACACCACCCTTCAGTGTTATATTAAACATCTAGCAATGCTTGAATGAAAAATTTATCTAATAAATATAATTAAACACTGCTGAACCAATATTATACAAAGCACGCTTGATTGATTTTGACTGAGACTCCCATCCTGCTGTAAAATTCAAGCAGAACAAAGGGAAAACAAAAATAGAAAACAATACACCCATTACCATTTGAATTTTTTTTTTTACATTTTATTTTCATCTTTTGGTACGAATTTCATAAATAAAAGTTTCTATGTTGATCTTCTATATTTCTATACCAACAGTTATGGTCAAATATGAAAAAATTGAAGAAATATCAGGGTGGCAATACTTAACAAGTGAAACAGCTGGAGGAACATTTTGTAACTAATTAGGTTAATTGACAGCAGGTCAGCAACATGATTGGTTATAAAAAGAGTATCTTAGAGTCTCTCAGAAGTAAAGATGGGATGGAATCTGGATGGAAGCATATGTTGCTCTAAAACCTGTATATATTTTTCAGCATTGATGGTGCCTTTCCAGATGTGCAAGCTGCCCATTCCATAGGTACTAATGCACCCTCATAACGGGGTGCAGGCTTTTGACCTGAGTGCTGATAAAAAGCCGGATGGTCCCTCTCTTTAGTCCTCTTTAATTCAGAAATTTCAAATTTAGATTCGTCTGACCATAGAACAATTTTCCACTTTGCCTCAGTCCAATTTAAATGAGCTTTGGCCCAGAGAAGACGGGAGCATTTCTGGATCATGTTCATATATGACTGCTTCTTTGCATGATAGACCTTTAACTTAAAGCATTTGTGGATGGCACGGTGAACTGTGTTCACAGACAATGAGTTCTGGACACAGAGATTTCTCCAGATTCTCCGAATCTTTTGATGATGATATGTACTGTAGATGATGATATATTTATAGTCTTCGCAATTTTACATTGAGGAACATTATTCTGAAATTGTTACACAAATTGCAGACGCAGTTTTTCGCAGATTGGAGAACCTCTGCCCATCTTTACTTCTGAAAAACTCTGCCTCTCTAAGATACTTTTTATACCCAATCATGTTACTGACCTGCTGCCAATTAACCTCCAGCTGTTTCTTTTTAGTAACACTTACTTTTACAGCCTTTTGTTGTCCCCGTCCCAACTTTTTGAGACGTGTTGCGGCCAAACCTTTGGACTAGTTTTGGTAGATACTAATCACTGCATACGAGGAACATCCCACAAGACCTGATGTTTTGGAGATGCTCTGACCCAATAGTCTAGCCATCACAATTTCGACCATGTCAAACTTCAACTTTTGGACAGATGGCCTCACGTTATCTTCAAACACTCTTTGATATGATGCAGAATTCATAGTTGAATCAATGAATGCAAGCTGTCCAGTCCTTGAGGCACTGAAGCAACCCAAAATTATAACATTTCCACCACTGTGGTTCACAGTTGGTATGAGGCATTTTTTCTAAGAAGCTGTCTTTGGTCTGCACCAAACATCTCTTCTGTTACTGTGGCCAAACAACTCTATCTTTGATTCATCTATCCAGAGCACATTATTCCAAAAGGCCTGGTCTTTGCTAAACTGTAGCTAAACTGTAGTCAATCTCTTTCTGTTTGTAGAAGCATGCACTTTGACACCAGCAGTTGCAAGACATACTAGCAGATCATGTGATGAAATTTTGTTATTTTTGGAGACTTCTTTTTGTGTCAGACGCTCTGCTATTGGGTTGAATTTTCTTACAGTGGAATGTATTTTAAATAATTTGGAGAGCTTTTTAAACCCTTTGTCAGACTCATAGGCGTCCACAACCTTTTTCTGAAGGGCTTACAGAACCCTTGGCATGATGACACCACACACCTCAATAACAAAGGGAACACCAGGCATTAGATATGAGTGGGGTATAAATAAGACAGTTTCCACCTGCACTCCCTGAGCAGGTTCTAATCAATGGCACCCAATCTTGAACACCTGATTCTAATTTTATCGATTTGAAGGTGTGAAAAATGTAGGGGTGTACTTACTTTTTCCATGTGACCGATCAGTTTTTGTTCATTTAAATTGTGTCATTTGATTTGTGTATCACCTTTATTAATAGGCACTGTTTCAAAGAGGATCCAATATGTCCAAATATGTCAAAAAAGCCAACAATTTCTATGGGGTGTACATATTTTTTCACATGACTGTATTTTGTTGCATGCAAATGTTCACTGCTGTTTACCAGTATTTTCAGTTGGTACCTTACTTTAGATACTTATATTTATATTCATTTGATTCAAATGTATGATAATGCCAGCTAGTGTTAGAAAGCAGAGCACATTAACCAGCTGGAACGGAGGAGGATCTATCCACACTAAAACATTTTCTTACTGCCACTTGCTAGAACATTCAAACATTGTGATGATCAGATACAATCACTAAAGCCAGCGCCACACTAGCCGACTTGGAACAACTTGATTTGGGTGAGGCGTGTCACACTTAGCAACGGTTGTTGCTGATTTTTCCCTCCTCAGTTGGTGGAGCTGTTACAGTAACCACTTAAGAATAGTGGATAGGTTCAATGCCTTCGACTTTTCTCACCGCCTCAATGTCATGTATAGCAACGCCCCATTTTTGCGTTTGGTCACCGAAATATGAAGGAGCACAGTGCAAACAACAATGAACGACAACCAGCGTGTTGTGGCAGTGGTTGCTATTTGTGCCTTCTTGTTTGTGAAAAGAGGCAGAACAAGAAGCGCAGAAAGCTTTGGACCACATTTGCGAGGTCGCGGACAATACGGCTTTCGTTATTTTTCGTAATTTTTTTTAAACATGTATGAACGGTGCTTCCTGCTCATTGGTCACTGCCGTGGCCAGGTGTATCTGCCCACTGACTGCCCAGCGATAATTTAAAACATGTGAGAAGCCTTTTTCCAGTTGCTGAAGTGATTAACTCAGCAGGGAGTCCAAACAGTTGAGGGATTAACGACCTCCCACTGGTAGATGCTAAACCTCACTCCGTCTCCCTTCAGCTGGTCGGCGATTATGTAAATATAATTATGTAAATGATCAATGGAAAAACTGACTAGTGTGATGCCGGCCTAAGGCAGCACTGGGTCAGCTGCCACTCCCCACCTTGCATGGCAACTCCTCAAGTGGGCCTACCAATGGTTAGCCTACATTAGATGAGAGTATCACAATTGCTAGAAAGGCATAATAGTGCAGCAGAGGACTTGTAAAGGCAGTGTATGCACCTGGCAGAGTGGTAAATACACAGAAGTGGTGAGATCTGAATCACTGTATCAAATCGAGTCACTGTCAACCATACTTCTTGCTGGCAAAGCCTCACAGTCCTCTTGGTCAGGATGGACTGGCCCAAACTGGCCTGATTTGTCTATTGTACTTCCTACTGCTCTGTGTACTGATTTCAACATGACACAGAATTCAATGATCAAACCAGACCTGCTTGTGGCCCTGAAGAGGTCCAGAATGCCTTGGTTATATGTGCTACTCTTAATAATGGAAATGGCACCTAGGCAGCTTCCTCTGTGAATAGAAATTTCTAAATTGTTCGACAAATGTTGTACATATATGGATCAAGTGCACTGCCTTTGCAGGTGTTTTGAGTTAATTAGCCGATTAGAGATCTTCTCAGGTCAACATTTCTGTATTATAAATTCTTTATTCTAATATTTGGAGATGCTGGATTTTTGATTTCCCTGAGCTGTAAGCCATAATCATCAAGATTAAAACAAAAATAGGCTTGAAACATTTCATTATATGTGTAATGAATGTAGAATATATGAACGTTCTTTTTGAATTAAATTACAGGAAAAAATTCACTTTTGCATGATATTCTCTCTTTTTTTTTTTAGATGCACCTGTACTGTAAAAACAGCACCGTCTTTCAGATGAGACGTTAAACCGAGGTCTTGACTCTCTGTGGTCATTAAAAATCCTAGGACACTTCTCGTAAAAGAACTTCACCAAAATAAACACTCAACCAATCATTCTTGAGATACTGCACTAACAAGGATCTCAAATCCACGGATGGATGGACGGACGGACGGACAACCCGAAACAGTATCAAATATAAATTAAAATTAAATATATTATTGTTAATATCACCATAACATAATGCTGAAATTCTAGTGCAAACTTACATAACTTCTAGATTGGGCTATTTCAACATGCTAGTGGCTGGCTACCCAGCTGATTCTCTAAGCAAGCTTCAGCTAATTCAGTATACAGCAGCCTGCATCCTTGCCAGAAGATGAAAGCCAAAGCATATTAATCAGCCCAATCTACACTGACTGCCATCTTTGACACAAGTGACAATGACTGTATGAATACAAGCACTGACAACTGTCAGAACCAGATTGCCCACAATGCAATGTTACTGCTGCTATATCCTTTACGGCTCCCAGGTCATTGTTACCAAAACTCTTTTTTAAATAAAAATGTCCTAAACAAGTAGAAATCAACACCAATGGCATCAATGGCGATGTCACCACCATCAAGAAGTCTTTTACAATTAAAATATACTTAAAACAGGAAGGAAACTATTGAAGAAAAACTATTTCAGACATTTGACCTTGCTGTGGCCTTGACTCTATTTGGATCAACTAAAGAACTAATTAGTTCCTCTGCTGGTTACAATGTTAATTCCATATAAATCCTACAAACATTCAACCTCTCATTTTTGACATACTGTGCTAACGAAAAAATCATAAGCCTGCCATCAAGTAAAATGAACAGTCAAACGCACACACACACACACACACACACACACACACCTGATAACCTATCCAGGGCAGCACACTAATACAACAGTAAAATAAAACCACTGTTTGATAATGCTGCTGTGGGCATAAGAAAGATTTCACCAATCTGCTTTTAAGTAGGTTATACTAACCACTTGCAGTGTACTATATAAATGTTATATGTAATTTACATGCTATATATTCCAATGCTCAAATGTAAATAGATTTATTTTTTTCAAACACACATTATGGGTCTGTATATTGGTTCATTTTATACCCTACAGTACACCTCATAGTGAATATGTGAAACATGCAAAGAATGACTGTTCTAAATTACTATAAGGAGGAATTAATGACTTGAACTTATAAGGAAATCGACACAACCTTACTTACATGATTGCAAGTATCTAATAATAATGTATTCTAACATACCATAGATCTTATTGCTATATGTTTCTCTTCTCACAGTAATATCAGATTGTACATCTGGGCATCTTTTGAACTGTATGTTAAGCTGCCAGGAGGCCAGTGAGTGATCGACTAACAGATGTCCTTGGGAGGCTAGCAGACCTCAGCTGCTTTAAAGTATTAACATCAATCGTTTTGAGTAAGTTCGTTATTTTCTGTCAGCTGGTAATATACTACATGGAAGAATTAGTGAATTATTGAAATTTGTCTTTGGAATACTTACTTTATATAATAAGGAACACTGTTTGGAGAGACAGAGCGTTCAAAGGGACTGTGCACAGACACTGTAAACAGAAAAAAAAAATCTACATGGTCAATATAATAACAACAACAACAACAATAATAATAATAATAATAAGGCTCATCATCATAATAACAACAACAACAATAATAACATGAAGAGGAAGAACAAGAACCTTGTAGGAAATGCTGAGAATTGGGTCCTAAGTCTTTGTGGGCCTCTATAAGTTGGGACAGATGTTCTTCAACTGATATCTAAAAAAGACATGTTACTGAGTGAGTTAGGGATCGAGTGATTGTCATACAAATTTTCAGAATAGCTGCAGGGAAGACAACAGCAGATATAAATGACGGAAAGGTAGGAGGACTCTATTTTCAATTTTTTTTGTGATCATAGCATATGTGCAAAAAGAAGGCGCAAAATTGTACCATTGTATGTTTTTGGTATCTTTGTGACCTTTGTCTGATCTTTGTGTGCACAGTGCAGTATAGTGATGTACTCAGACTGACAAAGACATTTCACTTACAGATATGTAATAATTTTGTGGTAGAAATAACCAAGTGACTGACAGAACCTACAGCAAACGTATTCTGTGACAGTTTGCTCTGGTCACTAGATTTTACAGGTACTGTAATAAAAACCTGAAATTTTCTATACAAATGCACTAGATTGAAATTAAAATCTACAATCATGCAAGGGGATAAATATTAAGACAAAACCTCCTCTCCCTTGTACAGGTTTCAACGCGTCCCTCTTCTTTCCTGATCCCTCCGATTCTCTCCTTACCTGATCAGGTGAACCTGAGGTGTGTGCATGGGGATACTCATGAATAACTGCTGGTGCCTGTCATTATTAAGTTCTGAGGACAAAAGTATCATTTAGAGGGGGTGTTTTGCGATCACCTTACTCATCCACTGATTTTGGGAAGAACTGGCCAAAAATTTCAGGGGCTCTTATAATGTATGTTATTGGATGGGTCATACTGTAGTATAGCGAGATTTGTGCAGCACTGACTGTGGAGGCATTGCCTGGCCCAGGAAGACCCAGATGGTTGGAAGGCTTGCGCCCCCTACCAACCAAGTGATTCCTCTCTAGAATTTCCCCTTGGAGCATACCATTGGCCCTTGATTTCCCCTAAGGAATAAAGTGACCAAGTAATTGGTGGTCAGCGAGTCTGGCTAAATGCTTCATTGTCCTACCCATATTTTGTGATCATCACAGATAGGTTATTCTGGTCACCTTAGAAAGAACTGGAATGGACCTTTAGAACAGCGTGCAAAAGGGCATCGCTTTGTGCTAGTCCTACTGGACTATGGAACACAATACAAAGATCCTGTGCCTCTTTGCATCATCTTACATGCAGTGTTGTGAGGGTACACTTCAGGTATTGAGGTGTGATTTTGGCCCATTCTTCTAAACATATTTTCTTTAAATCTTGTTCAATTGGATTCGAGTCAGGTGATTTTAGACATTTTAACATCTTGATTTATTTTCTCTGAAACCAATTGAGAGTTTCCTTTGCCCTATGCTTTGGATCGTTGTCCTGCTGGAAGTCCACCCAAATCTCATGTTCATCATCCTGGTGGATGGCAGCAGATTCTTCTCAAGAATCTCCTGGTAAAGGGCTCCATTCATCGTTCCTTCAATTATATGAAGTCTGCCAGTACCATACGATGGAAAACAACCCCACACCATGATGCTTCCACCTCCACACTTCACTGTTGGTGTAGTGTTTGTAGGGTGATGTGCAGTGCCATTTCTTCTCCAAACATGGTGTGTAGTATGAGAGCCAAAAAGTTCAATTTTGCTCTCATGTGACCAGACTACACACTGCCAGTATTTCATAGGCTTGTCCAAATGAGTTGTAGCAAACTTTAAACGAGCTTCGACATGCCTTTTCTTTAGTAATGGAGTCTTGTGGGGTGAGCGTGAGCAGTGGAGTGCATTGCCTATTGTTTTCTCTGTGACGATGGCACCTGCTGCCTCCAAGTGTTTCTGGAGCTCTTTCTGAGTGGTCCTTGCTTCTGGGGCTACTCTTCTGACTATTCTTCTGACTCCCTGGTCAGAAATCTTGCGAGGAGCTCCTGTGCGTGGCCGGTTGATGATAGTACAAACTCAAGAATGTCAGTTCCGGCTATACAACAGGGGTGCTCAGCCACTGTACGCGAGTTTTCACTGTGAGGCCAAGTGCTCCTATTATTACCCACATCAAGTTCTAAATGATTCAAAATAGGCAAAGGTGCTTTGAGGTGACACAGCGAGTCAGGGAAGTGAACTTTGAAGTAAGGTGAACAGACAGTCGATATGCATTACAAATATACAATCTCAAAATCTTAAAACCATGGCCGATTCTGAGAGGGAGGAGCTGGAACTGGATATGAACCTGAAAAATGCAGCTCAATCTATCCCAGTCCCCTGTGGAGACTGCACTTCACCATCTGAGAAAGCAGAGGTTGCCTTTAGGGCCTGTAATTTTATTGGCTGTGTTAATAAATTTGCATGTGGAACATCTAAAATCGTTGCATAGAAGAGTGCCACAGATTCTATTAGCCTGATCATTTAATTCACTCCTGACAGACAGGACAAAAACATCAAAGACCTGCCTGTCAGGAGTGAATTAAATGATCAGGAGTGGAGGTTTCTTAAAAAAAAAAAAGGAAGCTATCTCAGAATTGTCCTGGAGGATTTTGCAGTTTAGCCTTGTACACAACCTACAGTACTATTTATACTAGGCAACAGTCATCGAATTCTTAGAGCAATTTTGCATCTGCCACAGAGGAAAGAAATCAGGGAAACCATTGTCTAAGGAAAGCTAGCCCACTAGGTGGTGGATGTCATTACCATGGCCTATAGATGGTCTGTATACCAGTCCCAGCTGTGAGATACCACTTTACAAGGACCATCTCCTCCTTTTGGGCATTAATTTGAGGTGTGCCCCGTTATTGCAATATGTTAATTTAGTTTTCTTGTACATAAATCTATGGCAAATCTGTACAATCACATTTGGTTATTATTGAATTTCACTTGCGGTATGTATGTAAGTAATACAAAAGTACTGGTTAAATCTATAAGAAGAACATGAAACAAACAATGTCTTGCCCAGACACCTTGCTACAGTACAGTAGATTCTTGACCAAGGACAACATAAAAAAAGTTGTATACACAAGAAATACTTTGTATAGGCCTGTGGAGTTCTGGGAAACAGTTTTATGGAGTGATGAAACTAAACTCGAATCCATGAATCAGCAATATGTCTGATGTAAGAAAGGCAATGCTTATGCCAAAAAGAACACTATCCTCATAGTCAAGCATGAAAGTGGGTCAGTCCTGTTGAGGGTGTGTTTTGCTGCCACAACAACTGGCAAACCTGTAACCTGGCATCATGTATTCTTTAAAACACCAGGCTATTTTGGATAATGTGATGCCATCAATGTGTAAATTGAAACTTGGTTACCACTGGACATTCCAGCAAGACAATGATCCCAAAAATACATCCAAGTCATACAAAGCTTGTTTCAGGGATCCATCCTTAAATTTGTTGAGTGGACATTTCAGTCCCTGGATTTAAATCCCACTGAAAACCTTTGGTTTGGCAGAGGAATAATGGCAAAGATTCCTATAAAGAGGTGTCAGAAGCCTATGACCACATACCACCTCAAAGTACATACTTTCAGCTTTAATTTCAGAGTCTTTACATCCAAATCAGATGAACAGTGTAGCAAATACAGCACTCTGTATAGTCACCTCTGAAAGTATTGAAAGGGCAAGTCCAGTACTTTTGTGTATGATGTACATTGAAGACATTTGGGTTTGGGATCAAAAGATGAATGAGAGGATAGATCAGAATTCCAGCTTTCAAATCCCAATATGTATATTACATCTTCATGTGTTACACAACTTAGAACATGGCACTGTTTGAACCCACCCATTTTTCAAGCGACCAAGAATACTGGGAGCCAATGCACATGTACTGGGCATAGGCCAAACATCAATTTGGAATGTCCTGAAGAAGAAATAAACCAGTGGCGTTCTTACAACCAGACAATGAACAGATCAGATAAGGAAAACAACAGTATGATTGTTGATGACAGCATGATTGTTGATAAATACTGTGATAGCTGTGAAGCACAGGTAACCTTCTTAAAGCACAAAGACCATGCTCTTTGTCCTGTACCCACATACAGCCCCCTTTTAAGCCACCTATGAGGAGGAATCCATGGAAGTGGAGCGTCTAATTCTCTCAAAAGAAATAGAACACCAGAAAGAAGTATAATGTGCCTTTACTTTGGAAGAAAGTGACATTTCAGAGCTAAATGCGATGTACGGCCAAACGTACGGACACAACGTGATCAGGTGAGCAAAAATATCCTACCCACGATAGTAATAGAAGAATAATCCTGCCAGAAAAACAATAATAAACCTACTAATATTTTACAGCATAAATGAACTCTGGGGCAGAAGGAAACATCATGGATGAAAATGTCATAAAAATGCTCAATGTCCCCCTGGTTATTCTTTAAAGCTTCCTAACTGTTAAAGTGCTGAATGGGAGTCCTGGGAAATGGTAAAGTCATCAAATGCAGCAATCCCTAAATGTGCAGAGGAGCATTACACATTAAAACCTTCTCCTTTATGGTCACCTGGTCTGCTCAAAATCCCATACTGCTGCGCGCTCCATAACCCCTCAATATCCTGAAATGGAGGTTAGCTGATTTCATTGAGTTCTTATTGGTCTTCCCTGTATTGCTATGCAGAAATTAAGAAGGAGGTGGATGCGCCAGAACAATACTTCAATCTCCTCAGCAAGTCCAAAGCAGCTAAATCCATCCCTGAAACAAAAGCTGTGGAAGAGTACATAACTAAGGCACTAGAACAAGGATAAATCCACAAAAAATAAGTCAATTCCTCTAATTATTATTTACAGACCCCCAGGGCCATATACTGAATTTCTTAGTGAATTTGCAGACTTTATCTCAAACCTGGTTGTGTCTGTAGATAAAGCATTAATCGTCTGTGATTTTAATATTCATTTTGATAACCCGGAAGACCCTCTGAGAATAGCGGTTGTGTCCATCTTAGATTCAGTAGGGATTAATCAGAACGTAATCGGGCCTACTCATAATGGTGGTCACACTCTTGACCTGATACTAACATACGGATTAAGTATAGAAAATATTATAATTTTTCCGCAGTCTGAAGTTGTCTCAGACCATTATCTTATCTCGTTCATAATACGTATTGATCATAATATTTCCACCTCGTCTCGCTACCGCGTAAAACGTACTTTCACATCAGCTACTGCACCGAGCTTCATAAATAACTCGCAAACATCAGTTAGATTTGGATCACCGTCTGATCCGATAGAACTCGATCAGGCGACTGAAAGCTTAGAGTCGACACTCCGCTAGATGCTAGATAGAGTGGCTCCACTCAAAAGAAAAATAATTAGAGAGAAAAAATTAGCACCCTGGTATAACGATGAAACGCAAACCTTAAAACAGACAACTCGACAATTAGAACGTAAATGGCGTCAAACCAAACTGGTGATATTCCAAACAGCATGGAAGGAGAGCCTACTGAAATATAGAAAATCTCTTGGCGATGCTAGAAAAATCTATTTCTCCACCTTAATAGGAGACAACAAAACCAATTCTAGATTCCTTTTCAACACAGTAGCAAAATTAACTAGGAATAAAACCACTACAGAGAGAAACACAATCATTACATAGCAGTGAAGATTTCATGAAATTTTTCATTGGTAAGGTTGAAAATATTAGACATGAAATACAGGCCATTAAATTAAAACCGGACAGTACTGTAACAAACCCATTACATGACAATGTAGCAATATCAGATCAATGTTTAGAGTGTTTTGCTCCGCTTAGAGAAACCGAACTAGCTTCATTGATCTCTTCAGCCAATTCATCAACTTGCATACTAGATCCTGTGCCTGCATGCATCTTTAAACAGATTTGTCCTGGAGTAATTGAACCACTTTTAAATATAATGAATTCTTCCCTGAGCACTGGCTATGTACCTAAATCACTTAAATTAGCAGTTATTAAACCTTTGATTAAAAAACCTGATCTTGACCCGTCTCAATTGTCCAGCTATAGACCAATATCAAATCTCCCCTTCATCTCTAAGATCTTAGAAAAGGTTGTAGCAAAGCAGTTATGCTCGTACTTACATAGGAATAACATTTATGAAATGTATCAGACAGGATTTAGACCTTATCATAGCACAGAGACAGCGTTAGTTAAAGTAGTAAACGACCTACTACTGGCCTCTGATCAAGGTTGTGTCTCGCTGCTCGCTGTATTATCAATACTGCATTGGCTCCCAGTAAAATCTCACATCAACTATAAAATACTTTTATTAACCTATAAAGCACTAAACGGTCTTGCACCACAATATCTAAGCGACCTTTTGGTTTTATATGATCCGCCACGCCTACTTAGATCAAAAGATGCAGGCTATTTGACGGTACCTCGAATAGTGAAGGCTACAGCAGGGGGAAGAGCTTTCTCTTATAGAGCCCCACAGTTATGGAACAGTCTTCCTATTAGTGTTCAGGACTCAGACACAGTCTTAGTGTTTAAGTCTAGGCTTAAAACGTATTTGTTTACTCAAGCCTACCCTGACTAGATTCTGTTCTACTACTTCGCAGTCATAATTATCTTTTTTCTCCCTCTCTCCTTTCGCCGAGCCCCACATGAATTTATGGATACTAGAGATCCTGATCCTTTCTGCCTCTGGATGGAGCTCAAATCTTCTCTAATTCCAGACTGCTGGGACTACGGCTGCTCCTAACGCCATACAGACTTTGTATAAATCCATAATGAACTTTTTCACACTAACTGTTGTTACCCAGATGAGGATGGGTTCCCTTCTGAGTCGGGTTCCTCTCAAGGTTTCTTCCTCTTAAAACATCTTAGGGAGTTTTTCCTCGCCACCGTCGCCACTCAGTGGCTTGCTCAGTTGGGATAAATTCACACCTTTAATATCTGTATACCGTGTTGATATTTCTGTAAAGCTGCTTTGAGACAATGTCTATTGTAAAAAGCGCTATACAAATAAAATTGAATTGAATTGAATTGATTGAAATGGGTTGGATCAACAGGTCACAAGTGATTGTTCTCACCTGTGTCATTACAAACAGCATACTAATATTCACTTTTTCCTTTCAGTAGAACATGCGAGACAAAGAGAGAAGCAGCAACACAGATGCTCCTTTGAATTTTAACTTCAACTAAGTTGGAACTTGACAAGCCACAAACAGATTACTATTTTGTTTGTTTTTCATTAAGCGAAAATAACCTATTGGCCACAACCCCAAACAACAAAGGAACCACACATGTTTCTGGGGATTGCCTATTTCTATTTCTATTATTCATCCAAGGTTTTAGCACCATTGAAGCTCCTTTGATGTCTCACCTGAATGGAAAATCCAAGAAACACAAACTATGACATAGGGAACCGGGAGCTATTTAGCAGTAAAAATGCACACAAGGAACGGCATCAATGACTGGAGGACATTCCTTATCTGAGTAACCGAATTCTGAACATAGCTACGTTTCCATCCAAGGATTTATTTTTGTGAAAAAAGGTTTAGCGCATCAAAATGTTTACTGATATAGCTGATGGAAACACAAAACGTCGACAAAATTTCACAAGTGTCGACAATCTTTTTTTTTTCGTTTTTGTCGAGAGAAATGGTATTCAAAGAAAACAAAAAGTGTCACGACAGAATTTATCCATCTGTCGGCAGAAGAATAGGAATGTGCGTGCCAACCAGCACACCTTAAACCAGTGGCACAAGATGCACCAAGGAATTATGGTATAAATTTTCATTGGCCTATGCTACATTTGGCAGCCTGATATAATGCTGCATTAATTTTTCTTTATTAGAATTGGAAATGGCTCAAGGGCAGATTTCTTCGGTGATGGACCAAAACTTATGCAATAATTTATTTTTGTTGTAAGGATGACTACGCACCCCACTGTATCGTTAAAAGGCCAATTTGAATGAAATATGCAGAAGACAGCCAATTTTGCAAAAAAATTTTAACGTACTTTCATTTTGTCAATAATAGAAAAGCGCAAAAAGTGGATGGAAAATTGGCTTATGATAGGACGGAGGAGTTTGTACTTTCCTGCTTCTCGGTGACATGAGAAATGTGAGAAAAAAGGAGATCCTGGTATGGGAATAATTTTATATGTCTACTATAATGTTATTAATAACACCTCTGTGTCAGGATCAACTGACTTGTACACTCGAGACTCCTCCCATAAATGTAAATAAATGTCTCCTTATAGAACACATCCTTAGTGATTGTTCTTTTCTTTGTTAAACAACAACACATTTTAATGCATTTATTATTATGCTTAGGTTATGTAAATGGGCTGTTACTATATGAATGATAATTTATAAGAAAGACTGCATTAATATTAACTCATTTATAAAAAATCATTTATGTTACAGTTGTAAACTATTGTCAGAGCCATGCTGTAATAGACAGTTAATTAACTTCAGATTACAAAATGTAACCATGCTGTGGTATTCATCATTGTGATCAACACATTCTTTATTAAAAGAAAAAGGATCTGATTATCACTTGGTTGTGATGTCATAGTGCACGCTCCATGTATGCTACTTAAAATTCAAGCAACCCCAATGGAAAATGCCTCCCCGCGTCCCAGCCTTTGTGTTCGCAACATTGTACCATTCTGGTATTTTAGAAAAGTCCACGTCTTGCCTTGCCTATACTACCTTAAATAGCCTTGGTTTTGTTTTAAAATGTAAATAAAAAATGGTTGTATCCACATATAAAAAATTTACCTCCTTAAGCAAACTTTGGCAAATTATATATATATATATATATATATATATATATATATATATATATATATATATATATATATATATATATATATATATATATATATATATGTGTGTGTGTGTGTATGTATACCTGCAGAAGTCTCCATCGCCTATTGAGATCATCACTCCTCTTCAGGTTGTCTGGAGACAGTTGAATACCAGGCATTCTAAACTGAGAGACTAATTTGTTGACTCGATTTACATCATCCTGAATAGGAGCGATTGAATCCTGGAAATCCTGGATCATAATCATAGAAAGGTGGAGGAAAATTAGATCAACATGAACCATGCAATTAACATCTTACAGCAGCTTACCGACTTTGAAAATGTCCCTCTGTAAATGGTGTGCATTTTCAAAAGCAGACTTGTAATAAACAAAAATGACTATTGTCCTTAGCAGAGAAATCTTGCATAACATTTAAATTTCATGCTGTCAGGTTTTGTTTTTTTTTCTTTTTCAGAATTATATCTACAAAACATCCATGTTTAACTGATATGGGCCCCTTTTCAGGTGTTGGGCTCTATATCATGTGAAGCCGCAAGCTGCATCTTTTTAAACTGCTGCTTATTTTACGTCATGAGGCAGTGTAACATACTCGAAGGAAAGCTCACAGATAGCCATGATTTCAGTTTTTAGCAACAGTACCTTCATATTTATATAAGCACATCTGACACTCAGTTATTTCTTTATTATTAGGTACACCTATCATGTAGCTGTACTGAATAACTATTTTATCAGGTACACCTGCTGCATGTCATTTTGTACAGTTTATTTGCATTTTGTACTGTGGTGATATGCTGGCCCCATCCATAAATGGAAAGGAATTATCTGCTGTCCAGATCCCAGCAACACTAATCCATACTAGCACCATACATATTACTAAGATATCACTGTTGTGCTAAGAATGGTCCACCGACCAATTGTCTGAGGTGGTCCTGTGATCCCTTTCTGCTGATGGATGACAAAATATGCATAAAAGATGGTCTACAGTCAGTATTTCTAACCTACAAAGTGACCTATACAGTAAATTTACCTGATAAAATAAGCAATCAGTGTCGATATCAAGCATTTGTACCTATTAAACAGGCCATCAAATATATTGTTCAACTACTGAAAACCAAAGCTTTAAAGATCATTAACGTAAAACTATAGAATAATCACATAGCATCTGATACATCTCAATATGGCAGTCTCAAAATGTTTAGTTTTTGTCTGACTTTGGCATTAATAAGAAAGATGTATATGCAGTAAAATAATTGTAGGGGCTATTTGCAAACCCCTCTAAAAATCATTAAAACTGTCCTCTGAAACAATCAAAAGTTACAATCAGTTACAATGTGCGCTACTAACAGTTTGACCCCAATAATTTTATTTAATTATCTCACTCTTTCATCGTTGAATGTTGTATAGCAGTATAGTGTGATGCCAAACACTAACCTTAACCATGCTGATTTGGTCACTTAAACTGTCAACAACCAAGTCTCCAACTGGGTCCCAAGAATTGTTTTTAATTTCAGCTTGTTGAAGCTTGATTTCTAACTGATCCGCCGTATCTTGAAGTTCCATCAGCCCCTGCAAAGCTAGCTCCAGCTGTTGCTGCCAGTCTGCTGCAGCTGTACTTAGGTTCCTCCAAAGTTTGCTTACATCCTCTGCTTCCTTGCGCAAAATGCGTTCGACATTTTGAATTCTTTCCTCTGAGCTGGCAACTGGAGAATACATAGGGAGAAAAAAAAACTTCTTTAAGCATTATATGTAACGATACAGGTGTGCATAGTTCTATCCACCTTTTCCCTAAATGCGGAAGTCTTGCCTGGCTCACACCGGAAGCCTGTTTTACATTTCTGTTCTTCATAGTCAAATTAACGCATGTTCCTAGATAAGTTTAGAAACAAAAGAAACAATTTGTACTCCCACCATATAATTACATATAACTGAATAAAAACACACTCATTCCATAATTTGCAAAAAGTCCATATACTGCACACATGCATATTATATTACAGGAAGATTAAATGTCTCCCGTGTAGTAAACTGGGGGTTGTTTCCTGTTTATGACAAAAAAAGGAATACCTCTTTCAACATGTGGTTGTTCGCTTTCTTCACCAGGCATCTCAAACAGAAAACTCTTCACATTATCAAGTGCTCTATTTATTGAAGGCTCTTTTGCACTCAGCTCCATCTTGAATTCCTGTGACACAATGATAAATTCTATTTACTGGAATATTCACAATTTGGAGTTTGCCAAAAGGCACCTGAAGGACTCTCAGACCATCATGAAACAAAGACTGAACTCTTTGGCCTGAATAGTAAGCGTCATGTCTGGAGGAAACCAGGCACCACTCATCACCTGGCCAATGCCATCCATACAGTGAAGCATGGTGGAGGAAGCATCATGCTGTGGGGATGTTTTTAAGCAGCAGGAACTGGGAGACTAGTCAGGATCGAGGGAAAGATGAATGCAGCAATATACAGAGACATCCTTGATGAAAACCTGCTCCAGAGCGCTCTGGACCTCAGACTGGAGCGAAGGTTCATCTTGCAACAGGACAACGACCCTAAGCACACAGCCAAGATAACAAAGAAGTGGCTACAGGTCAAATCTGTGAATGTCCTTGAGTGGCCCAGCCAGAGCCCAGACTTGAACCCGATTGAACATCTCTGGAGAGATCTGAAAATGGCTGTGCACCGACACTCCCCATCCAACCTGATGGAGCTTGAGAGGTCCTGCAAAGAAGAATGGGGGAAACTGCCCAAAAATAGGTGTGCCAAGCTTGTAGCATCATTCTCAAAAAGACTTGAGGCTGTAATTGGTGCCAAAGCTGCTTCAACAAAGTACTGAGCAAAGGCTTATGTAAATGTGCTTTTTTTTTTTTTTTTTAATAAATTTGCAAAGATTTCAAACAAACTTCTTTCACGTTGTCATTATGGGGTATTGTTTGTAGAATTTTGAGGAAAATAATGAATTTAATCCATTTTAGAATAAGGCTGTAACATAACAGAATGTGGAAAAGTGAAGTGCTGTGAATACTTTCTGGATGCACAGCATAGCTGCCAATGGAATTGGGTCACTGGTGTTTATTGATGATGAGACAGCTGCTAGAAGTAGCAGAATGAATTCTGAAGTGTATAGAGCTATACTGTCTGCTCAGATTCAGTCAGCGCTGCAAAACTGATAGGATGGCACTTCACAGTACAAATAATGACCCAAAACATACCGCAAAAGCAACCCAAGCTTCTTAAATCAAAGAAATGGAATGCTCTTAAAAGTCAGTCACCTGACCTCAACCCAACTGAGTATGCTTTTCACTTTTCACTATGTATATATAGGTATACTTGAACAAAACCACAAGGAAATTTTGCTTTTTCAATCATCTATTCAACAGATGTGATATTATGTTGTTGAAAAAGTAAGTACACCCTTTGCCACAGAAGCTAGTATTGCCCCCTCTAGCAGAAATAACTTCTTGTAGGTGTTTTGCATAATTGTCCACCAGTCCCTACATCAGCTTGCTGCGATTTCTGACCACTCTTCCATGCAATATTCTTTCAGTTGCAAGATGTTTGAGGGTTTTCTTGCATGTACAAATCCCCCCACAATATTTCAAATCCGGGCTTTGACTAGCCCATTTCATAACCCTCCATTTCTTCTTTTTGAGCCATTCCTTGGTGGATTTGTTAGTGTGCTTAGGATCATTATCCTGTTGAAAGATCCACTTTCGGTTCAACTTCAACTTTCAGACATAGACACATTATTTTCAAGCAGTCTTTGATATGTTGCAGGAATCACAGTTGAATCAATGAATGCTAGCTGTCCAGTACCCGAAGCAGTGAAGCAACTCCAAACCATAACATTTCCACCACCGTGCTTCACAGTTGGTATGAGGTGCTTCTCATGAAAAGCTGTCTTTGGTCAGCACCAAACATGTCTGTTATTACTGTGGCCAAACAACTCTATCTTTGATTCGTCTGTCCAGAACACATTATTCCAAAAGGCCTGGTGTTTGGCTATATACTCATTGGCAAACTGTAGTCTTGCAAAGGCTTTTTCCTAACTCCCCTCCCATGCAGGTCAAATTTGTGAAATCTCTTTCTGATTGTAGAAGCATGCATTTTGACACCAACGGTTGCAAGACTTACTAGCAGACCCTGTGATTAAAATTTGGGGTTCTTGGAGACTTCTTTGTGTATCAGACGGTCTGCTCTTGGGCTGAATTTGCTGGAATGGCCAGTCCTGGACAAACTGGCAGTCATTTGAATCTGCACCTTTTGTAGATTATATTCCTTACAGAGACTCACAGGCATCCACAACCTTTTTTCTGAAGGCCTTTTTTTATGATGACACCTCACACCTCGATAGCAAAGGGAACACCAGATACTAGATATATGTGGGGTATAAATAAGACAGGTTCCACCTGCACTCCCTAAGTAGCTTCCAATCACTGGGAGCTAATCTTGAACACCTGATTCTAATTTTATGGATTTGAAGGTGTGATAAATGTAGGGGTGTACTTACTTTTTATACTTACATGTGACTGATGTGTTTTTTGTTCATTTAAATAGTGATAATTATTACAAAATGTCAATTTTATATGTCATTTGATAGAGTTTAGTAATAGGCACTGTTTCAAAGAGGATCAAATGTTTTCCTGTCCAAATATGTAAAAAAGCAGATCTCTCCATTTAAGTCAGTAGATTTGAATACAGATATGTGCAAAATATTAACGTAATATTGACTATGACCCACAAAGTGCCTTGAAAATTAGTCTTACTACAAGAACATGACAAGAAACTTATAGTAAAAAGTATGTCATATTAACCTTATGGGTAATCAGTTGCTGACAAACAGCAGGGACATCTCCCCCAACTGGTTTCTGTTGCTCCAGCTCCTCCCTCTTAAGCTGTAGCCACTGCAGCAGACCCTGTAAGGTTAGGTGAAAATGCTTCCACTGTTCCATATTATCATCAAGGTGAATCCTGAGAAAAACATAAGGGACAAAGTATGGCAAAAAACAGCGTAGCAAATAATATATAGAT
Source organism: Ictalurus punctatus (assembly GCF_001660625.3). NCBI lineage: Eukaryota > Metazoa > Chordata > Actinopteri > Siluriformes > Ictaluridae > Ictalurus > Ictalurus punctatus. Next base: position 6,479,268 of record NC_030441.2, read on the forward strand.
CAAATGTAATGAATAGTGTATCTACATATCGTATATACATCTAGGCACAAGGTCTGAGTTTGTACTTTCTTACAGGAAGATACACCAGAATCATAATCGGAATCAGCTTTATTGCAAAGTATGCTTACACATACAAGGAATTTGTCTTGGTGACAAGAGCGTCCAGTAGTGCACAATAATACAAAACAGCAACAAGACAACAAAAAACAAAAAAAATAATAATAATAATTACATGGAAATTTTATATACATACATACATACATACATATATATATATATATATATATATATATATATATATATATATATATATACACATATATACATACATACATACATACATACACACACACACACATATACACACACACACACACACACACACACACACACACACACACATATATATATAGACTAAGACTAAATTGTGTAATTATTGCTCAATGGGGCAGTTTAACTGTTCATGAGGTGGATAGCCTGGGGGAAAAAAACTGTTCCTGAACCTGACGGTTTTGGCAACAGTTCAAAAAGTAGTGGGCAGGGTGAGTGGGGTACAGAGTGATTTTTCCAGCCTTCTTTTTTCAAACAGTGACAACTTTTTAAAATATAGTAGTCGGCTAAATATATAAGTCTTAAAAAACTGATGTAACACAGTGCCATTATCTGTTTTTGTATTCAGATTTAAACCAGAGTTTGGCCTGGTCTATGACGGAAGGTTTTTATGATGATGACGATATTTTTAATGACAAGCATCGCCGATAATCAATAACTGAATACGTATTCAGTTGCTTATAGGTATAAAAAGAAGAATATAAAAAGAACACACATTAATATTGGTCCAAAATAATGTTTTGCTGACACCTAGCAAACAAGCTGCCTGCAACATCATTGAGACATAATTAGCACACACTGTTGGCTATTATATCTTTTTTCAAATATTAAAAAAAACAATATTAATTAAAAACATTGAAAAATAGACTACCAAATTAAATATTTTTTTTAAATGTCAATTTTTTTTTTAGTGTTATATGATATAAATATATTATGTAATAACCTTTAAAAAAAAAAAGCCAATATAGAAGGGTCTCTGGTGGTGGAATAGCAATCTGCAGAGTCAGTAGGCATATGGAAATTATACACAATAGGGAGTATCATCACACGAACATTCTTTTTCTTTTTATTCTTTTAATTATTATATTATTTCATTATTTTTAATATTACACTGTCCATAGTGCTTTGACTGTGTGCGAAATGCTAGCATTTATAAGTAGAACTTTAATGTAAATGCTATATGTATATAAGGCTAAAAGGGTTTGCGTACAAATTCTAAACATTTTAAATAACAACTGTTGCGCAATGTTTCAAAGGGTCTACCACTGAGCCTAAACATGATTCCACTAGACAGGTCATGTCTAGTGGAAACATTAGAAAAAGTACAATTAATTTCAGTACAGTGAAAAATTAAATAAGCATGGACTTTTTTGTTCACATTTCATTACTGATTCTGAATGTAAACTATATTAAATCTATATTTAAATGTATAAAATGGTGTACAAACCATAGGAGTATGCTACTCAAACCCTCACACTTATACTCTTGGTAGTGGTGGCTTATCGGTTAAGGCTCTGGGTTACTGATTGGAAGGTCGGGGGTTCAAGGGCTCAAGAATCAGTTTGCTCAAGGGCCCAACAGTGGCAGCTTGGCAGTGCTGGGCTTGAACCCCAGCCCTTAACCCTCTCGGCTCCAGGGGCGCTGTATCATGGCTGACCCTGCGCTCTGGCCCCAGCTTCCTGGCAGACTGGGGTATGCAAAGAAAAGAATTTCACTGTGCTCTACTGTATATGTGACCAATAAAGACTCATTATCATGATCATTATTTAAGACCGTGTGTTTACAATGCCTTATTTTTGATAATGAAAATAGTGGGTAAGAAACATGGTTAAGCAAGCTGCCACAACATCCATAAAGTGTGCCCAGTCCCATGTTCATAATGACATAATTAAATTGATTACAGTGTAACAAATCACAGCTTACACAAAATTTCTAAAAATATTTGTAATTTCTCTCTTTTCTTCCACCTACAGATGGTGTGTGTGTATATATTAGTGTTGGTGTCACAGTATCCGCGCTGACAGGGTCTATGGAGTTTTGTGTAACATTGTGCACATTTCATCAGGTTTCACCTGTTAAATTAAGATACATCTCTTTGCTTTATACAGCAATTCAATTACTGTAATGAACTGTGAAATTTATTTTCTCTATCATGTAGGAATTTAATGAGCAGATACCTGAGGTGTGTGAGATACTGTGATGACATAAAACTCAAATAAATAAATAAACCATAAACAAAAGATTCTTACCTCATACTATTGACTTTTTTACACAAGTCCTGCCAGCGTTTTCCCATGGTGTACAGTTGTTTTTGCAGCACTATAGCATTGTCTGTCCTTCCCAGTGATGCCACAATACGCTGTCCATTTTCATCAAGTGAATGATACATATCTGTCTGGGTATCAATCTCCCTCTGAAGATCCTGTAGAGATTAACGGGGTATAACAGAAGTATTTCCGTCAGTGTTATTTGTCACACAAGCTAAGAAGCAGAACTATAAAAACAAGTTAATCACATTTTCTTAAAGAGGGTTTGCATTAGTACATATAGTAAATGTCAAACAGGTAGTATAGAATTTGTATAATACTTTACACTTTCCCATCAAGTTACACAAACGAAAAAGCATTACAACAAAAATGTATACAAGAAAGAAACAATGATAATCAGACCTTAACGTGGTATGTCTTCCGGTGTAACATATCCATAGATTAAGACTTCAGGTGAAAAAAGCATGGATGCCTGACTCACTAGATTACTGCCCTTTATTTCCACACCATATGGATATGTGTGTGCAGTAGAATAAGTTGAGAGATAAAATGGAATGAAGTTTGAGATGAAAGATGGTGAACTGCCAGAAAAGGGATTCTACCGCTACTGTTCAGAGGCTTCAGCATGCCTTTTGAAGAAGGCACATTGGGTCTGTTGTTCATTGGGAGAGTGGGCACTGCGACTGAAGAAGGGCTAAGTCCTGGGAACAAAGGCATGTCCTTATATCCCACTAGTGTTCCTGCCTCTTCAAATTTTAACTGAATCTTTGTGCTGTTGCCAAATGCACATAGCTGCCATACCAGTTGGTGCAGGGCGACCAAGATAAATGATTCAATATGTCAATGACTAAGTGCTTTATTTATATAAACACCCTTTATATGAAGTCCCTGATTTAACAAGATACCAAATGAAGAGAGTTAATTTGCATGTGCAAGCTAATAAATTGTGTGCAATTTATTTATAAAGAATAATTTCTTAAATGACATCATTTGCAATAAAGGGGAGAGAACCGATTGTCCTTGATTTGAAACTGATTTTCTTTGTTATCTGTGGCAAAGAAGAGCAAGCTCTCAGGAGAGTAAAACTAAAAATTGCCATACACATGAATAATTGGAGGTGCACATGTGTGGATAACAGATATTATACCAACAGTAAATCACAATTTTGATAAACTCTATGTTGAGATACGGACACAGTTTAGGAACTATGAAAACTAAAGCAATGATTTATTATGTCTTCAAATGGTGGAAATGGGCTTAGATCAATTTAATAACCTGCCCAGATGTATTAATTTGCATATGCAGTGTATAATGCAGGAGCAGAACAGTGGTGTAGTGTGTAGTCCTGCCATTTCTGAGCTCCAAGATCACACAGCACCTTAAGGGGAGATTTCATCATCATCCCTCCCCTCTCTGCACTACACATACCGGCATATCTTACGCATGGGTTTAATGTAATTCTCTTGAAAAGGAAGATGGTGATGGAAATACATCAGTCTGGAAAGGGTTAATAAGCTATTTCAAAGGCTCTGGGACTCCAAAGGACCACAAGAGCCATTATCTCCAAATGGAAAAACTCAGCACAGTAGTGAACCTTCCCAGAAGTGTTTGACCTTCCAAAATTCCTCCAAGAGCACAGCGACGACTCATCCAGGAAGTCACAAAAGAGCCAAGGTCAACATCAAAGGACCTAACAGACTCTCTTGCATCAATAAACATCACTGTTCGTGACTCCACTATCAGAAAGACATTGGGGAAAAATGGCTCCATGGAAGAGTGGCGAGGCGGAAACCACTGCTAACCCAGAAGAACATTAAGGCTTGTCTGAATTTTGCCAAAACACACATTTTTGGCAAAACATTTTGGGAGAATGTTCTATGGATGAGTCGAAAGTGGAACTGTTTGAAAGACAGAGGTCCAGTTACATGTGGCATAGACCAGAATTCCACAAAAAGAACATCATACCTACAGTCAAGCATGGTGGGGGAAGTGTGATGGTGTGGGACTGCTATGTTGCTTCAGGGCCTGCAAATAATTGAGGGAAACATGAATTCTGCTCTCTACCAGAAAATCCTAAAGGAGAATGTCCAGTCTTCAGTCCGTAAGTTGAAACTCAAGTACAACTGGATTATGCAGCAAGACAATGATCCAAAGCATAGAAATAAGTTCTAGTCCTAGATGTAAGTGAAAGACTGATCTCCAGTTATCAGGAGTTTGGTTGCAGTTATTGCTGCTAAAGGTGGCACAACCAGATTATATTTAAGGGTACTAGTTAATTAAGGGGATTAGTTTTTCACGAGTGATAGGTGTTGAATAATTTTTTTTTGTATTCAATAGAAAGAATAAAAATAAACAAAAACTGTATTGTGTGTTTACTCAGGTTGCATTTGTTTTATGTTTTATTTCTTTTGAAGAGCTAAAACTGTTTAGTATAAGATATACACAAAAACAGAAGAAATCAGGCAAATACTTTTTCACAGCACTGTATACCTTTGCACTGGTCTCGGCTATTCAAAATTGACACATGACTCTCAATTCTCACAATGTCTCAAAGAGAAAAGATTACACTCTTCTGGTGGGTAGAGATGTGAATTGCTTATTTGAGTTGTTGGTTAGGGTAGATGAGGTGAGGGAACCCATTTTGTGGTACAACAATACCCTCACATTCCACTATTTTTCTGGTTTGTATAGTGGTCTCCCACCTGTTGCCTCTGCACAATGCCATCACCCTTCATGCAGGCCCATGGTGCAGTCTGAATGCACGTGAGAGAGCGTGTCATTGTAATGCCCCTCCACTGCACTATGTGGGTTTCCGAATAAAAATGATATTCATTTATAGAATTAAACTGTTTCAATTGATGAAATTCTGACTAGGCACCCTTATATTACCATGAGGATCCTTTGCTCTGATTGCATTTGTGAATCTGCACATCGCTGCACTCGTCAGGTAAGGAATTCTGATGTACTGACTTGTCAATTTAATTATGCCAACCTATACAGCTAATATGACGGAGCTCAAGGATGGCTGGGATATCCCCTATACATCCAAGGATTCTTAAGACCTGTAAGTGGACAGGTATTGCATGTTGGTCTCTCTAAACTTGGGACCAACTCAGCACAAGAGAACCAGTCATCATGACATGGAAATCTTTATGGTGTCTAAAAACACGTTTTCATCTTATTGTTCGGTTGACGTGATGATCTAACAAAACCAAAAACACCGTTGTGCCATAGACAAAGCATCATTCTCTAACATATTTATATCACTATGTGCTCTATTAATAGATATGTGAATGAGTGAAATTAATTCACAGCTGTTACTTCGCAGCCTGCAATCACCCACAATTAATACCAAAACATAACAATTTATCATTTTGTTCAGAGAGGGGATTAAACAAACTATAGATTGCAAATAGGTAAGTGGAGCAATAAATATCAATACATGCTAATATCTTTTAGTATCTCTCATGTCCAAGTAACCTGTATGCAGTTATTATGTAGATGCATAATTTGATATGAAGTGTAATATGTGAAAGCAGAAATGTGCACATTTACCTGTAATTCTCTACATATCCATAAGGTGCTGCTAATTCCTGCTGTTTCTAAAATGTTGTGGATGGCTCTATGCATGGGTCCAAGCTTCCGTAAACATATGCTCAATTTCATTGTATTTCTTGTATTTCTTGAATCTTGGTTTGCGTGGGAGGTTGTGTACTCACGTCTACATGGGAGGTTGCATACTCCCTCTCTAGATATATTTTTGTGGGTATGTACTGTTATAACTGAGGCCCCTGGCTGACATTACCCCTCGAGAGAATGGATGCACTGACCGCTACAAAATCTACAAAGAATTCATCTGGTGCTCACTTATTGTCCCATGAATAAAACAGCTCCTAACATTATACTTAAAACCTTCAAAATGAACTTTTCCTGATGATTCAGAAACTGCTTTCCTTTTTAATGAACCTCAAATCATCTCCTACATACGGGAAAAAAAACCTCAAAGACTTGACTAACACTAACTACGATATTTCTGCATGCAACTGCAAGATGTTCCACGTGCAAATTTATTAACAGACCCACTAAAATCATAGAATCTAAAGGATACATTTTTTTTTATCACTCATCCCTAATTATGCATCAACACAGGAGTTGTTTATCTCTTCCAAGAGGCACCTTTATTCCATTAGAATGAACAATTTCTTCTTTGTGTAAGTCAGCTATTAAATCATCAACCATTTTAAATATCTACCCATTTTGCTTCCTACATCTACAAAAGCTTGCACAGTCAATGTCTGGAATGTCCTGTTCTCTGGAAACATTGTGTACTTTCTGAACTGCATGTTAGACTGAACACCAGCGCACTATACAGGAAAGACCAAAGCAGGATCTTCCATCCAGGGGAAGCTCAGGTCCTTTGATGTGTACAGCAGACAACTATGGTTGTTCTGTTTTCCAGTAGCACCTCTAGCTATTGGTTAATTCCACCATGGTGCTTGTCCACTTGTCCATTTGATTGTTAGCAAACTGCAGAAGGGCAGCAAAATTCTTTTGGAGAGGAGTGGTTTTCTTCTTGCAACCCTGCCATGCACACCATTGTTGTTCAGCTTTCTCCTGATGGTGGATTAATGAACATTAGACAATGTGAGAGAGGCCTTTAGTTGCTTAGAAGTTACCGTGGGTTCCTTTGTGACCTAGCAGAGTATTACATGTCTTGCTCTTGGAGTGATCTTTGTTGGTCGACCACTCCTGGGGAGGGTAACAATGGTCTTGAAATTCCTCAATTTATACACAATCTGTGTTACTGTGATTTGGTGGAGTCCAAACTTTTTCGAGATATTTTTACAACCTTTTCCAGTCTGATGAGCGTCAGCAACGCTTTTTCTGAGGTCCTCAGAAATCTCCTTTGTTCATGCCATGATACAGTTCCACAAACATGTGCTGTGAAGATCAGACTTTGATAGATCCCTGTTCTTTAATTACAATAGGGTGCTCACTCACACCTGATCATCATCCCAGTGATTGAGAACACCTGAATTTCACCTTCAAATTAACTGCTAATTCGAGAGGTTGACATACTTTTGCCACTCACAAATATGTAAATTGGATAATTTTCCTTAATAAATAAATGACCAAGTATAATATTTTTCTCATTTGTTTAATTAGGTTCTTTGTCTACTTTTAGGACATGTGGGAAAATCTGATGATATTTTAGGTCATATTTATGCAGATATATAAAACATTCTTAAGGGTTCATAAATTTTTAAGCACCACTGGAGAACTGTCTTTACAAATACACATCCACATTATTTGATATAAAAATTGTGCAGTCAAGATGTGTGCATCTTTTTCCACAAATGGAGATGAGGGTTGTTCAAATTCCTAATCTCTGTGTTTGAATTCTGGATTTCCTTTCTGCACTTATTTGTGTAGGACACACTACCATCACAGATAAACCAGCACAGGTGGAGGATGAGGGAGGACTAACTGTGTAAGCTTTGTGGAGAGGGAGGCACCTTGGCACACATCCTGACTGGGTGCAAGACTGCCTGTAACCCAAGGGAACATCATGTGGTGGCTTGACAAAACCCTCATGGCACTAGCAAACATCCTGGAGCAGAAAAGGTGCTAGAAATGCCATGTCCATGGGAAACCAGCATCACTGATCCAGTTCATTAGATAAGATAAAGAAGCAGAGGGGTTCTATTAGATTTGATTTCTAGGGGGAAAGCAACAGCCTCAAAAAAGGCAAAAAAAAAAAAAAAAACTTTGGAAGGTGCAAACATGGGACATGAGGGCAGAATTGGGGAGAAAGCTACAGTTTCCCCTGTTTATCCAAAATCCCTGAGGATGGACATGGTCACCCAGTCAGCGGAGGATAGAAGAGACCAAACTCCTGCTATAACTTACCATCTCACGGGAGGAGGGGTGTGACCAGGCCCACGTCCATGAATGTAGGGAGACAAGGGGTGGCCGGCCCTTACAGAGGACTTCCGGCACAGTCTCTGTGGAAGCTGTTCACAGCTGTGTGAATAGCAGGGAAGAAGAGGAATACTGCAGCTCACAGGTTTGGAAAAGCAACAGAATGAGCCTCTTGCTGGCTCTAGAACAGGAGGGAGGAGTTGAGCTGGAAACCAGGAGCTGATGGGCAGTGATTTGGCCATTACGACGGACCTGACAACTGGAGGGTGCCCCATTTAAGGGTCGAAATGACGAAGAAAGGCAGGACAGCATCTAACATCGGCTCCTGGCCAAAGCAACAGTCACACAAAGACTGACTGAAGGTAAGGAATCCCATGTGATGTATGTCAGTATGTTATTTATTTATACTATGTACTGTATGAATTCTATTGATTAAATTATGTTCTGTGTGTAAAGACATTAAATGTCTGATGGCTAAACAAAACTAACCAAAAAAAAGTCTCTGACATCACATTCATGCTAAGAAGCTACCGTATTTGGAAATCTTTGCCCTGTAATAAACAAACTCATAAATAAGGACCACCGTAGTGCTAAATATCATTGTAGTGCTAAATATCACAGTTCTGTTTAGGACCAGTTTCAACTGTCACATAATTAGAGAGGAAGCCCAAAATAATCTGAAATGGTAAATGGTCTGCACTTACATAGTGCTTTTTGACCCTTACACTGTTTCTCATTCACCCATTCACGCACACACAGCAATGGTAGCAGAGCTGCCATGCAAGGCGCTAGCTTGCTATCGGGAGCAACCTGGGGTTCAGTGTCTTTCCCAAGGCTACTTCGACACATGAAGACATGTGGGCCAGGAATCGAACCGCCAATTAGTGGACAACTCGCTCTACCACCTGAGCCACAGCCGCCTCACAATCCTTTAAGAGAGTCTAAAGTCCTAGTCAAATCATATTATTTTATCTGTGGGACATTGGTAATAATTTCTTTTTAAGTCAGTATTGTAAATACTGGACAGCAATAAAATCACCATAGGAAGAGTGGTATCTAGCAGGTTGAATTTTCTACAAACCCAGATGTTTGTCACGGGGTCATATGATCACTAATGCACAAAATGGTATCCAAGCAGTCGCATTGGCACTGGAGTTGAGAAGAAGTGCTGGCTTTTATTTCAGTTTGGGGTGAACCGAATGTCCAGCAACAATTTGAAAATACAATAAAATAATCACAATGTATAAGAGAAGCATATGTTCTGATTAGAGTAACTGCTTCAGATCAAATTTTGAACGGATTTATTTATTTATTTTACTTTTAAGAATAATACACCACAAAACAACATGCGGTATTGAAAACTAAAAGCGATAAAGCGCTTCGCACACATAAAACATTTCAAACTCCTACAAACACAAAGTATATGACTTGACTGCAATTCAAGCTCAAATATGGCAGAATACTGCTAAACAAAACTACTAGACAAACTGCTTACTTACTTGCCATTGCTCTAGTAAGTGGTGCACTGTGGCTGCATCCTCCAGAAGAGATTCCTTGTACGTGGCATCTTCTAAGACATTTGCTGTAGTTTCTGCTTCAGTTAGCCAGTTACAAAACATTTCCAGATCGGCATAAAAATGTTGCATTTGCTGCAGTCTGGCCTCTAGGGCTGCCTCTGTATCCCCTGCACTAAAAGTAGTGATGTGTTAATGTTTGACATACATACATACATCCTTGCATAATTTGTATAAAGGCTTAACTGCTACATTTTTCAAAGTATTTAAATTTCACTTTCAACTACAATCATCATCTATTTTCTTGTTATGGAAATATTTGACTTTAAAGTTGACTTTAAAGTTTTAAAAGTTTTTTTTAAGTTGACGTTGTCCCTGGATTGAAAAAAGCAGGTCAGTCAAATAACCATTTCATGTCAAAATAATTAACAAGAATCTTTCCCACAGACTTTCCCGGATGTGATGCCATGTACTTTTCATACCTAATTTCAAGAAATCTTAATAAAAGATTTTATTTTGCCTTGAATGGGTAGAACTGAGCTCACACAAATGTAAAACCTGCCCTCCAGAGTGTATGTCCACCTTGCAATTAGTGGTTTCAGGATAGACTCTAGATCAGGGGTGGGCAATCTTATCCAGAAAGGGCCGGCGTGGGTGCAGGTTTTCATTCCAACCAAGCAGAAGCCACACCTGAATCTATTGAAAGCCAAGATCAACTGATTAAACAGGTGGAATCGGGTGTGCCTCCTGCTTGGTTGGCATGAAAACCTGCACCCACACCGGCCCTTTCCGATAAGATTGCCCACCCCTGCTCTAGATCCACCATGACCCTGACCAAGATGAAGTTGTTACTGAAGATGAATTAATCATTAGATTAGATCATGCTCAGAAAAGCTCATTGCATTGCACTGCACAACCCAAAGTTTAACCCAAATCCTACCTGCCAAAAGAACATAGGTAGATACAGTATATCTTAATTTTTTTTAAACAAACTGTTGTACTTAAAAAAATGTGCGTCGATATATTTAAACAGTTATGATATGGAATATTTGAAGTAGAATTAGGTTTGGAGATGGTCAGGAAAATTTAGTTCACAGATTCAGGGATACCTTTACCTTTGCCTCTGCATTGCCACGTTACTCTGCAAAGTTATTTTGACCTTTAACCTATAATGAAACATGTCTTAACATGTCTATCTTAATGGGAGTGCTCTCTACCAGAACGATAATGCCTCCATGCACAGGGGGTCAGTAAATGGTTTGATAAATATAAAAAATTATGCATATCATATGCTATGGCCTTCACAGTCACGATATCACACTGCTACGATATCCTGTGACGTTAACTTTGATGATATTAAAATACCAGACCTGCCAACCTTTATTCTGGTTGCATAGGAACTCCGGAATTTAACATCTGACTATGCTAATATGAGTTATCTGAAATAGATAGGCAGGCTTTTTGATCTCCAATATTTATTGACGACGCCTGGAAGCTCAATTGTTTTCAATAAAGAAATTAAGTCTTTGAAACAAATCGCTGTCAACAAATCTCATTATCGATTAGTTGGTCTGCTCGCGGCACGGGGGAGATTTACTTACTACTTTACTTCTGTTCTGAAAACACGCTTCAGGGGTAAATACTAAAGTTGTATCCCAAATGACGTACTCTACCGACTAGTGTATGAATTTTAGAAAGGTAATATCATCTCAAAATGGAACACTAGCATTTTTTTTACTAACCGGAAGTACAAGCCGCTTCCTAGTCGACGGCGCATGACGTCATACGCACGTAATGTGACGCTACTAGCTTTAGCAGATACCCTAAATCAACAACAATGACTTTCTTCAGTTTACTGTTTGTCAACGTTACCTTTTATAAAACGTAATTCATAAATACTATTAAATAATATAAACTAATTTATATTATATATATACACACACAAGTATTTATGCACTGTTTTTATGGTTGCACAAAAAATATGGAATTAAACCACAGTCCTAAATTAATAATATATTAATGTGTGTCTGTGTGTATTGGGTTCTTATACGGTCTTATATAATTGTAATTGTCTTATAAAAGTTTTAGTCTAAAGTTTATATTTGTAGCACTCAGTTTGTGGATTTTATTTTAAATAAACGAAACAATGGTACTGAAAGTTTGCCCCGCCCATCCGATTAATCTAAAAAAATAATCAGTCAAGTAATCGATTATGAAAATGAGTGGAATCAAGAAATCAGGATGTGCTAAGTTGGTAGACTCTTACCCAGAAAGAACAAAAAGTGCTGCATTACCAGCAAAAGGTGCTTAAAACGTATTAGTCAAGGGGTATGCACGCATGTGCAACCAGATTATTATAAGTTGTTTTTTTTTTTTGTTTTTTTGTTAAGAAAATTTGTTTTTCACTTGAGTTTTGTTTGATGCCATATCACATTAAAGGTAAAAATATGGTTTATCTTTGTTTCTTTTCTTTTTTTAACATCCCAGAAACCGGCAATTCTAACAGTGTGTGTAGACTTTTTAAATCAACTGGATATTCTGAGCTCAAACAAACATACTGTCAAGGTCAATCTCATTGTCAAACTCCAATTCCCAGAAAACACTGCAGCCTACAAACACGGTCAACATGGACTACTTCCCAGTTCACAACACCTGCAGGTTCATGGTCACCAGAATTCTAATCACACATACAGCTGTTGCCAATTTACACACACACACACACACACACACCCTTTATATAGAGACATTCATTCACAAAAACTTTATTATTATTATTGTTATCCTGGTTTTGACTGGTTTCTGTTTTGTTTTTTTAATTTCTGGTTTGCTCTACGATATCCTGTTGATTGCCTGGCCCTCTGCCTGGTTTTGACTCTGAACTTGCCTTTCATTTTGGAACTGTCTGCTGATCCTCTATTAAAAACTGTCTAACTGCAATTGCATCTCAGCCTGTCCATTGTGACACATACATACATTCTCCTATTTTTGTATATATCTCATACCAAATGTTTTCATATATTAAAACACAATCTAGGATAAAACAAGGGAAACCTGAGTAAACAAAAAATATAGTTTTTAAATTATAATGTTATTTATTGATGCAAAAATGTTATTCAATACCAAAAATGTTATTCAATATTCGATATTAGTTACTAATTCCCCAAATCTATGAATCTGCAATCACAATGGAGTTCAGCTGGACTAGACACAACCAGGCCTGATTACTGCAAAGCCTGTTCAATAAAATCAACACTTAAATAGAACTTCTTTTAACAGAATGAAGTTGGTTAAAAGGTCTTACCCAGTAACATGCTATGCCAAAGTTGAAAGAAATGCCAGAAATGATGAGGAAGATGGTGATGGAAATACATCAGTCTGTGAAAGGTTACAAAGCTATTTGAAAAGCTCTGGGACTCCAAACGACCACAGTGAGAGCCATTATCTCCAAATGGAAAAACTCAGCACAGTAGTGAACCTTTCCAGAAGTGGCCGACCTTCCAAAATTCCTCCAAGAGCACAGCAAGGACATCACAAAAGAACCAAGCACAACATCAAAGGAACTACAGGCCTCTCTTGCATCAATAAAGGTCACTGTTTATGACTCCACTATCAGAAAGACACTGGGCAAAAATGGCATCCATGGAAGAGTGGCGTGGTGAAAACCACTGCTAACCCAGAAGAACATAAAGGCTCATCTGAATTTTGCCAAAACACACCTTGATGATCCTCAAACCTTTTGTGAAAATGGATTGAAAATTTTCTGTGGATTGATGAGTCAAAAGTAGAATTATTCAGCTAAGAAATGTAGAACTGAAAGACAGGGGTCCTGTTACATCTGGCATAAACCAAACACAGAACATCATACCTACAGTCAAACATGGTGGTGGAAGTGTGATGGAGTGGGGATGCTTTGCTGCTTCAGGGCCTGAGCAACCTGCAATAATTTAATGAGTTCTGAGTTCTGCTCTCTACCAGAAAATCTTAAAGGAGAATGTCCGGTCTTAGGCCTGCAAGCTGAAACTCAAGCGCAAATAGATTATGCAGCAAGGCAATGATCCAAAGCATAGAAGTAAGTCCACTTTTGGATGGCCCCAAAAAAAAGCTATATTAAAGTTTTGGAGTGGCTTAGTCAAAGGCAGGACTTTAAAAGGGCAGTTCTGTAAAGAAGAGTGGGCCACAGTGTTGTGAAAGACTGATATCCAGTTATAGGAAGCATTTGGTTGCAATTATTGCTGCTGAATCCTTTTCCAGAGTGATATTATGCTCACTTGTTAGTTATTTCTTAGAGCACCTCGAAAAAAGAGTTGTTGATGCTCATCAGGCTGGAAAAGTTTAAAAACCATCTCTAAAGAGTTTGGACTCCACCAATCCACAGTCAGACAGATTGTGTACAAATAGAGGGAATTCAAGACCATTGTTACCCTCCCCAGGAGTGGTTGACCAACAAAGATCACTCCAAGAGCAAAACATGTACAATAATAGTCCATGAGGAATTCACCATCCAGGAGTCCACCAGGAGTACTGAACAATAATGGTGTGCATTGCAGGGTTGCAAGGAGAAAGTGGCTGCTCTTTAAAAAGAACACTGCTGCCTATATGCACTTGCAAAAGATCACATGAGCAAGCCAGAAAAAGTCAGGACATCTGTTCATAAACTGAATATAGAGAGAAACTGGGTCATGCAGTCAACGACCCTAAGCACACAAGTCATTCTACCAAAGAACGGTTAAAGAAGAATATAAATGAATGTTTTGGAATGGCCGAGTCAAAGTCCTGAACTTAATCCAATAGAAATGTTGTGGAAGAACCTGAAGGAAGCAGTTCATGTGAGGAAACCCACCAACATCCCAGAGTTGAAGCTGTTCTGTACCGAGGAATGGGCTCAAATTCCCCCAAGCCGATGTGCAGGACTGATCAACAATTACTGGAAATGTTTCATTGCAGTTATTGCTGCACAAGGGGGTGACACCAGATACTGAAAGTAAAGGTTCACATATGTTGCCACTCTCAGATATGTAATATTGGATCTTTTTCCTCAATAAATAAATGCCCAAATATAATTTTTCCCCCATTCATTTAATTGGGTTCTCGTTGTCTACTCTTAGGACTTTTTCTCTGTGAAAATCTGATGCTGTTTTAGGTCATATTTATGCAGAAATATATAAAGTTCTAAAGGGTTCACAAACTTGAAGCACCACTGTGTATATATACACACCACACAAGACATGCCGTTTTGGAGATGCTCCGACCCAGCTGTCTAGCCATCACAATATGGCCCTTGTCAAAGTCTTTCAGATCCTTACACTTGCCCATTTTTCCTGTTTCCAACAATCAACCTCGAGAACTGACTTCACTTGCTGCATAATGTTATTCACTTCACCTGTCAGTGGCTGTAATGTTATGGCTGATCGGTGTACATATGCATGTCTGAGCTCAGAATATTATTCTTTGAAGATAATTCAAAACAATAATTCTAGATGGCACTGTACTACATTGGTGTAGAACAGGTTACACTCATTATTCATTCATTCTAGTTAACTGTTGTATCACAGGAAACATACAGTATTTGCGCATTTATATAATAAATTATATTTTATTGTATTTGATTGTATTTTATCAACACATACTTATGATAAATAGAAACAGAAAAGTAATTCCTAATTATAAACTTACCCTTTTTTGATACTGCCCCAAACAAGATTCATATTCTCAGTCATCTGTTTAATCTTGCTTGTGTCATCGTCTGCATAAAGGAGCAGTAGCTTGTTTGCCAGTTCATTAGTCACGTCAACTTCAGCTTGCCACATATGTATATCTTTAACAATTTTCTGAAAACAGAGAACGTCAAGAATTCACAAATAGCAACTGGCTCATTTCCATTTGCTGAAATTACTCTGGCATACTGTCCTTTCAATTAGATTAAATAATGACACAATACAACATATTTGATATATCTGGTCTATTAAAGCCTTTTTTTAAAGTCATCTTAGTTTCAAAAGCTTTCCACAGCCATATATAAAAAGCACTTTTTTACAAACACAAAACTTCTCCTCATTATCATCAGTGGTGAAAATGAGAGTTTGCATCACAAAACAGAAAACAGCACTAAGATGTAATTCATATTACCTTAACATTTGCATGATCAGCACTTGGTGAGACTTCCTTCCTGCCTTCTAGTTTTTCACTGGCTTGCTTTATGTGAGACTCCACCATTTTCTTGGCATCCAGCCAATCCTTGGAGTCCTGATACATGTTCTGAAGTTGAATGATCCTGTCCATTAACTTGGTATGCGAGTCTTCCCAGTGTGCCTGTAATTTTTCAACTCATGGAGAAAAGAAGAACAAGAAAATGATTTTAAAAGCATGGAAATTTATTCATAATGGTGTCAGAAATTCCAAGTGAATTCTTTGGCAGAAATTAGTTTTAAATGTAACATTGTTTATAGTAAGAATAATGTTCTCATGCTAACATACATTTAATTATGGTATCTACTTTATTTCCATAAGAGGTAATTTCAAAACAGCAAAGAGATTTATTTCAGCTTTTATTTACTATATCAGATTTTAGTGGGTCAAATGTTTTCATACACTAGTTTAGTATTAAGTGACATTGCCTTTTAATTGCTTGAACTTGAATAAAATGCTTAGGGTAGCCTTCCCAAATACCTAACTGTAATTTCACCCATTCCTACTGACTTGCTCAGACATGCTTTTTCAGTTCAGTCCACAAATTCTCTACTTTGCAGATTTTGCAAACTGTAAATTTATTTTTTATGTAGGTCTTAGAGTAGGGGCAACTTATCCAACCATGGTGATATGGGACTCTCTGAATGTTAAATGCACAGGTTTGCTCCTTGATTCCTCCAACTCCTTCACCAGGTCCTTTGTTGTTTCCTTGATGTTTAGTTGAAACTTTCAGACAAAGTTAATTCATTCCTTGGAGTTAATTTGTGCCTCCTTCCTGAATGATGTAATGTCGGTATGATGACAATATTTTTTTATAATTGCATACAGATCTGTTTGTACAGATGCTCGTAGTGTCTTCAATTGTTTGAAAATTGCTCCTAAGGAGGAACCACACTTGTGTAGGTCCACAATTTCTTTTTCTAAGGTCTAAGGCCCTGAGGCCCTTTAACTCCTAATTGTGACAATTGGCCATAATTGGGTTGGAATCCATGTTGCAGTAGTGTTCATTAAACAAATCCAAAACAGAAGGCTCAATTTTGGTCAATGAAACAGGCAGAGTTTGGTAACAGTTAAACAATCCAACAGGCAAACACAACAGAAGGGTAATCCAAAATGTAAATCCAGAAAGACAGGCAGAAGGTCATAACATGAAGCAACACGATAGAAATCAGACAAACACTCAGTAAGACAAGTAAACTGGCAATACTTCGCAATGAGTTTCACAAAGCAAATGGCTTATAAACCTACACACAGGAAGTGGCTGTGGAAGGAATGGAGTGGAGTCAGTATTCGTAAGAGGGCTCCCCTCTGGTGGTGGGATGAGTGGGTTTCAGATTCTGGCATTACAGATCCACCCTCCCCCCTCATCGATCACCTACCAGTGTTCTTCTCTGAGGGCATCCCCTTGGTCTGGGTTCTGGGCAGTTGGGGTTCATTTGGTGGAACTCATGGGTCAATGAGGGGTCCAGGATGTCTCTGGCGGCTATCCATGATCTCTCCTCTGGTCTGTATCCTTCCCAGTCCACCAAATATTGCATCTGACCTCCCCTCCATCTGGAGTCCAGGATTTCTCTGACCAGGTATGCTGGACCTCCATCAATGTCCAGCGGTGGTGAGGGTTCCATGTCTGTGGTTTCCAGGCCAGATGAGGGGTGGATTGGTTTCAGCAATGACACATGAAAGGAAGGAGAGATGCTGTAGTTAGCAGAAAGCTATAGTTTGTAGGTTACAGGATTAATTTGTCTTAGTATGTGAAATGGACCTATGTACTTGGGGCTGAGCTTCCTGCAGGGTAGCCGCAGACGAAGGTCTCTTGTAGACAGCTAGACTCTCTTACCCAGTTGATAGTTGGGGTGGGGGTGTCTCCTATGGTCGGGCTGAATGCGTTGAGCCCGGATGTCCTGCTGGAGCTGAACGTGAGCACAGTTCCACATCCTCTCGCTTCTCCTGACCCAGTCATCCACAGCTGGCATCACTGAGGGTTCATCTGACCAAGGGAACATGGGAGGTTGGTAGCCCAGAAAACATTGGAAGGGAGTGAGTCTGTTGGAGGAGTATGTGAGGGAATTCTGAGCATATTCGATCCATGGAAGGAAGTCTCTCCATTTTTCCTGTTCTTGGCTGCATCTCAAGATAACGTCCGATCTCTTGATTGAGTCTTTCCACTTGTCCATTGGTCTGTGGATGGTAACCTGAGGTGAGACTGACATTGATGTCTAGTTGTTTACAGAAGGCATGCCATACTCAGGAGGTAAACTGGAGCCCTCGGTCAGACACAATGATCTCTGGAATACTACAGATTCTGAACACATTGTGAAACAGGGCATGGCTGTGGGTAGACCCTTAAGGGGGAACAGATGACATGACTTGGAAAACATGTTGATGATAACTAACACAGTGGTGAATCCATTGGAGATAGGGAGATCTGTGATGAATCCAACGATAGATAGAACCTGGAGGGAGCATTGGCTTTGCTATTTTTACTGCCAAGATGATAGGTAACCGTGAACTGGAAAGTGCTGAAGAATAGTGACCATCGTGCTTGCCTTGGGTTCAGACGTTTTGCACTCTTAATATATTTGAGGTTTTTATGGTCCGTGATTACCTGGAGTGTGTGAGTCGCCCCTTCCAGCCAGTGTCTCCACTCTTTGCCACCTTGATGAAGAGAAGTTCCTTATTGCCCACATCATAGTTCTGCTCTGCAGCAGTCGGCTTTCTGGAGAAGGCGGCGCATGGATACAGTTTGCCTGGTGAGCTGTGCTTTTTGAGAGCGTGGCTCCAATCCCACAGTCCGAGGCATCAACCTCTACAATGAATGCGAGGTTTGGGTCCGGGGGGACTACAGGCTGTAGTGAACTTGGTTTTGAGCGTGTCGAATGTGGCTTGTGCTGAGTCCGTCCAGTGCAATTTGTTGGGTTTTCCTCTTAGGAGAGAAGTTAATGGGGCTGAAGTTTTCTGATGAGTGGTGGGTAAAAGTTGGCAAAGCCTAGGAATCTTTGTAGTTCTTTGATGGTGGTGGGACTTGGCCAATCTGTTACTACCTTGGTTTTCGCCAGGTCCATTGTGGTGTTGGTGGTGTGAAACACACTTCTCCGTTTTTCTCGAGTAGTCGACTCAGAACTGTCTTCACATGCTGAATGTGTTGTGCTCGGGTCTTGGAGTATATGAGGATGTCATCTATGTAGGCGATGATGAACTGGTTTAGGATGTCACATTGTTTATGAATGACTGGAAGACCGCTGGGGAGTTTGCTAGGCCATACAGCGGTACTTAGTACTCATAGTGCCCCCTGGTGGTGAGAAAGACCATTTTCCACTTGTCTTATTCTCGGATTCAGATGAGGTTGTATGTGCTTCGGAGGTCTAACTTGGTGAAAATTGGGCCTCTCACAGTTATTCCGGTGCTGAGCAAACTAATGGCAGTGGATATATATATATATTTATTTATTTATTTGACTGTTAAGGAATTAAGGCTGTGTTAGTCAATGTGGGGTCTGAGGCTGCTGTCCTTTTTACCCCAAGAAAAGAAAAATCGAATGCTTCCTTGACATATTTCCCCATAATCTAGGTCGCAATGAGTGATAAAGGGTACACCTTGCTCTTAGGAGGGGCTGTATTGGGCAGGACTTCAATGGCACAATCCCAGGGGCAGTGAGGGGGTTGCTGGGTTGCGTTGGCTTTGTTGAACACCTCCGCAAATTCAGCATATTCTTTGGGAATCTGGGTGATTATTGACTGTTGGGACTTTCAATGCTGGTGGAGAGACATGGCAGAGTGATCGTGGATTGGAAGCATCTTTACTGACAGTAGGCTTGACCACTTGAGGAGTTCACATTGTGCCCAGGAGATATTGGGATCATGAGTGGTTAACCAGGGGTGGCCCAGGATGACAGGATTCTTTGGGGAAGAGTTGACGTACAGTGAGATCCTCTCAATGTGAAAAAGCCCAGTATGGATTGTGAGTGGTATGGTTTGTTGTGTTAGGCCTGTTCTTATGGGCTCATTGTCGACTGTTGTAACAGGATGGGGTACATATAATGTGTGTATAATGGTAATGTGGGTATCTTGAGTTTAGTGACAAGATCATGATGGATTAGGTTAACAGCTGCCCCGGAATCCACTAGCACTGCAATATGGGTAGAATTTCCATTAAAATCAATGAGTAGGGGCAGATGGATACAGTGCCTGACTGGTAAGGGAGAAATGCTTGTACTCATTTTTTGGCTGGAAGTCTTGGTTTTATTGGGGCATGCCGCACATTGGTGACCCAATTGTCCACAGTAGAAGCATAGCCCCTTGAATTGACATAGATGGCATTCTTCTGAAGATACTCTTGTATATCCTATTTCCAAGGGTTCAGGAACTGGGTGACAATGACACGCTGGGTGGTGAAGAGGATTGAGATTTGGCTAGCGTGCAGAAGTGAACAGCATATTTGGTGGCAGATTGTTTTCCTTGGCAGAGGTGTTTTCTTGCACGGAAACATCCAGCCCTCCAGTGGGTTATTTGAACACTTCTCCAATTTGTTTTGCAAAATACTCAAACGAGGTCTGTACCTGTGTGTCCGTATCCCAAACTGCAGACACAGAGCTGTTCCAGTGAGTAGAGTCATTATCAGAGAACACTTGGTCATATCTTGGCAAAACACCTCGGGCTGATTAGAAAAATATATCTAGCGTAGAAACCCCTTACGTTTTTCTGCTGATCCATCGAACTTATCCGGTAGAGCGAATTGGGTTAGTTCTGGTAGGCGGAAGGGACTGAATGCAGTGAGTCAGATGGTCGATCGCGGCATGCAGGTTGATGAGTTGTGCTTGGAATATTTGCAGGATTTCACGTTGGTAGTGGCAGACAGCCTGAATCTGTGATCCTTCCGGGCAGGGTGAAGTATTCTGTAACGGACTCCCACTGGGAGATGGGTTTGAACCCATGTTGCAGAAGCGTTTATTAAACAAATCCAAAACACAAGGCTCAGTCTTGGTCAATGAAACAGGCAGGGTTCAGTAACGACAATCCAACAGACAAACACAACAGAAGGGTAATCCAAAATGTAAATCCAGAAGGATTGGCGGAAGGTCATAACATGAAGCAACATGACAGAAATCAGACAAACGCTCAGTAAGGCAGGTAAACTGGGAATACTTCGCAATGAGTTTCACAAAGCACATGGCTACACACAGGAAGTGGCTGTGGAAAGAGTGGAGTCAATATTCAGGAGAGGGCTCCCTCTGCTGGTGGGATGAGTGGGTTTCAGATTGTGGCTTTACAATTTGTCTGTAAACAATTGATTAAAATTACCTCTGATGTGAATGAATGAACTAGATGCCCTAATTGACTTTATGGTAACATGAAATGTGTGGAGTGAAAAACTGAGATTGCATATCTTTAATGTATGTGTATTTCAACTTTTGGCCTCAACTGTAGCTGCTTTTTTGATGCACATATTTGCAAACACATTTTTGCAGCCTGTTGTTGTTCTCCTAATCATAAATTAATGTGCTGTACTGATGTGGGTGAAACAATGCAATAGGCAGTGTGACATTCAAAATATGGCACTGCTGTGGGATTTTTGAACCCATTTTCCCCCACACACCAACTAGATATGATAGACTTTATCTAACAAACAATAACAAATAACTATGGTTAGTAAAAGCCAATTTAAACCTTTACCAACTATAAGTCATGCACAAATTTATATTTTAACTAGTGTTTTAGACCACCCAACTTTAAGATGTACCATAAAACGTGCACTCATTTGGTTTTACTCAAGTGTGAGTGAACCATAAACTGCAAAGAAATGCATTCAAATCCAATTTAAGACCTGTATAACATTAGACTATATCCAATATCAGCGCAAATTTTTGCTTCCCATTCATTTTCTCTCTCATAGGACATTTCTTTTCATTCTAATTCAGGCCCCATATCAAAAGATCTCAACATTACCTAATGAGCCAGTAACTCAAACTGTAATTATGGGATTATTTTTCATTGTTGTGTAAGATCAGAGTGAAGCAGATTAGCTAGATAAAGCTCTTTGGCATGGGACTTTATTTCTCCTACAACATATAGTGAATAGCTAAAAAAAACTAAATAAATAAATAAATAAATAAATAAATAATAATTAAAAAAAACCCCAAACAAACAAAAAACTGAATATGTTTTTCATCCCATTGCATTAGTATGTGGAGAACATTCATACATTCAGTAAGAATCTGGCATTTATTGTGTACAGTTTTTCAGCATTTAATACTGAAATTGCACACCTCAGTATTCAAACCTCAGATGTAACTGGAGTTACATGCTATGCTTAAGCCCGTTTTTCTTGCATGATATCAGGGAGCAGTATTAAGTTTTAAGTATTAAGTGCTACTCTATGCCAGTTTAATGTAACTCAGTTAAATTTTAGTTTTATAGCACTTTAAACAAAAGAAGTTGTCACAAAGCAGCTTTACGGAAATCCAGATGTATATAAAGAATAAGCCATAGTGGACAGAATCAAGGAAAACTCCCTGTGAGAACATGAGGTAAAAACCTTTAGAGGAACCAGACTTAAAAGGGTAACCACCTCTTCTGGGTACCACAGGATAGTGGGATTATAAATCATTACTCTTTCACAATTTTGCACTATATTCACACACAGTACTGATTGTGCTGAAGGGATGTACATTATGAGCATCAGCATGTTTAAAAGATGAATATGATATGATAGATCCACATTTCAGCATTCATTTCCTCATGAACTCAGCAAAAAAAGAAACGACCCTTTTTCAGGAGACTGTTTTTTTTTTTTTTTTTTTTTTTTTTAAAGATAAATTAGTAAAATTCAAATAAGCTTTACAGATCTTTATTGGAAAGGGCTGAAACAATGTTTTTCGTGCTTGTTTATGAACCATAAACAATTAGCATATGCACCTGTGGAACAGTCCTTAAGGATTACAGGCAGTAGGCAATTAAGGTCACAGTTACAATAACTTAGGACACTAAAGAGACCTTTCTTCTGACTCTGAAAAACACCAGAAGAAAGAAACCTAGGGTGCCCTCTCACCTGCGTGAACATGCCATAAGCCTGCAGCAGGGAGGCATGAGTACTAAAGATGTGGCCAGAGCACTAAAAAACTGCAATGTCTAATGTAAGATGCCTAAGACAGTGCTACAGGGAGACAGGAAGGACCATGTGTAATCATGTCTCCCCAGAAGTGATCGAGAACTTGCAAATGCCTTGGTGGAAGAGTGGAGTAACATCTCTCAGCCAGAACTGACAAATCTGGTGCAGTCCATGAGGATGAGATGCACTGTAGTACTGAAAGCAGCTGGTGGACACTAGATACTGACTGTTACTTTTAATATTGACACCCCCCCAAAAATTTTTTTTAGAATTTTGCTGGAGAGAAAAGCAGTTGAATGTGACAGGACGGTTCTTTTGTTGCTGAATTTATTTATATCTAGATGTGTTAAACAACTTCAAACATGGCACCTTTAGTGGTAGACCAGCCAAGTGTGAGGTGAGCAAAATTACAGGAAAATATAGTCTTAAAGTAAATAACACTTCATATTTGGTTGCATGTCTCTTGCTTGCAATAACTGCATCAAGCCCCCACTGCACCCACCAAACTGTTGCATTTTTCTTTTGTGTTGCTTTGCCAGATTTGTACTGTAGCTCCTTTCAGTTGTTGTTTGTTTTCTTCAGTCTTATCTTCAGGGGGTGAAATGCATGCTCAAAAGGGTTAAGGTCTGTGATTGACTTGACCAGTATAAAACCCCACTTTTGCTTTTTTGTCATTGTCTTGCTGCATGATGAAGTTGCTCCAAATTAGATTGGATGTAGTCTCTGTAAATTGGAAGAAAGACTGGCTCTGTGGACTTTTGAATTTATTCTTTTGCTACTATCATGAGTTACATCATCAATAAAGATCAGTGAGCTCATTCCAGAAGCAGCCATGCAAGCCCAAGACATGTCACTACCTTCACCATGCTTCACTCATAAACCTCTATGTTTTGGTATCATGAACAGATCCATTCGTTCTCCACACTTTGGCCTTTCCATCACTTTGGTATAAGTTAATCTTGGTTCCAGAACTTTTGCGACTCATTTCTGTATTTCTTTGCAAATTCAAATCTGACTTTCTGATTCTTACTGCTGATGAATGGTTTGCATCTTGTGGTATAGCCTCAATATTTCTGCACTTGAAGTCTCCTTCGAAAGGTGGATTGTAATACCTTCACCCCTGCCTTGTGTACGTTGCTGGTGGTCACTAACTGTTGTTTTTGGATTGTTCTTCAGAGTTCTCACAATGTGCACAGTACACCAGTGATTTCTTTCTTTTTCAGGACATTCTAAATTGTTGTATTGACTATGCACAATGTTTGTCCAATGCTGCTGATAGACTTTCCTTCTTTTCTCAGCTTCAAAATTGGCTATGGTTTCTCCCACAGACAGCTCTCTGGTATTCATGTTGGCTTTTCCTTTTTTAACAACAAATGCAGTCCTTACAGGTGAAATCTAGAGCTCAAACCAAGGGTAGACATTTAGAGCTCTTAATTCTTTAAACAATCGATTTAACAGGGCACAACCGGGCAGCAAGAAACACCTATCAGTCACATGTTCCAATATTTTTGATCACTTGAAAAAACTTGGTGGGCTCATGTAAAAGGTGCCGTGTTCAAAGTTTTTTTTTAAAACACATCTAGATGTAAATATGAGGAAATGAAAACTGAAATTCTGATCTATCGTCTCATATTCATCTTTTATCTCAAACCCAAATGTTGTCAGTGTATAGCAATAACAAAAGAATTGGCCTTGCTGTTCCAATGCTTTCAGAGGAGACTAGAACAAGGGGAACTGTATATTTTAGACTGCTATTGCAGTAAAACTATGTAAGGCCATTTGACATCAATATTATTATTTTTTTCCTCCTGCACAGAGGACATCAAAGAAGACCTCACTTTAATCAGATTATATATAAATTATGAATAGCAAATTATATATAAATTATGAATAGCACTTAAAGTGAGCTATAAGCAGATGAATGCTTGGACAGTTTAATTCCAATTCAATTCAATTTGATTTGTATAGCATGTTTAAGACTGGAAATTTTCACCAAGCAGCTTTATATAAATTTAGAATATAAATTTTAAATTCAGTTTTAATTTCAGTTTGATCCTGAGCTCAGATTACTGTCTGTGTGGAGTGCTTGTGTGGCAGTGGTCTAGATGCTATTGAAAAACCTTGTCTTGGGTAGTTCTAGTAGAGAAAACCCATGTGGGCATTAACTAGACGCAGCTGATTTGCATAATCTGAACGGAGACTTGACTTTAGTACAATTTACTTAAACACGTGTAAATGAACTTTGAATGCACCAAACTTTCCCTGCACAAATACTGACATCACTTTTAGACTTAGGGACATATACAGAGACCTACATCTGAAATGCCTTTCAATCACTGTATTATAAAGATATAAATGTATGTATGTTTAACCTCTTGCATCTTTGTGGATTTTGGACTGGCAATCAATGTAGTGTACACACTTGCATCCCAGTCTTCACATGAATTATACTACCACCATCAAGTTTAAATATAATGAGAGAGAATAGAAAATACATTTCCTGTAAGTTCTGTCAGCCAGCTAATTACAAACATCATTGAGCTGCACTGCATAGCCTCTGAGAGGAGCTGAGTTAGCTCGATATATAGCATCACTATAAAAATAGAGCCATAGAGTTTATATTTAGAAAATATCAGTGCTATCATAAAAGCCTTTTTTTTCTTTCATATTTAAGAGTGACAGCTTTGTTCTGTGCACATGACTTTACAGACTTCTGCAAGAAATCCCAAAAGTATCCATGCATGTTTTGACTTTAATTAATATTCCATCAAAGTAGTAATTAAAAAACACTGATTTGATCAAATGATGCCAAATTGTAGTTTGTTTGCTTATGTACTAGCACAAATTATTAAATGACAGGGATCTCAATCGGTGCTACTCTTTCTAAGGTTTAAAATGGCTTATGCTTTTCCCTGATTTTGTGGTCTGTGCACCCTGTGAGGATGCTGAATAGTGGGACTACTCTTCAAGTGCACTCTTAAGCAACTAAAGAAACCCTTAAATCAAAAAGATTTCCAAGAAAACCCTTTTTGGAAGCTACGGGCCCTTATTTTTTCAAATAGCCCTTCAGGAACCCTTGATCAACCCCCTTTTCTAAGCCTGCGTCTTTGAAGCAGTAGCGTAATTTTGTCTTGAAAATTTGTAGGGAAACAAGGGAAATTACCCTGAGCCTATATGGATCATTTTGAAAAGCAAACACTTTAAACCTATACATCAGTTAAATGTGTGGTCTAAATATGAACAGTTTGTACATGTATGTTTGCTAATGGTCACCCATCACATGCATATGTAAATGAATTCACAATTCCCACGCACTCGGTAGCCCTCCCCTGCCACATGACAACTACCAATTAGGGATGGTGAAGGCTAGCACATGTTTTCTTCAAGACATGGGAGGGCAGCCACCACATCCTTTCTAAATGCTGCTCATCATGTACATGATGACCATAACCAATGTTTTCTGAGACAGTGCAGAGAATTAAGCCATACTTAAATGGCTAATATATGGCTGAGATAACGTCTTTTGATGAGGAAATGCAAGAGAAACATTTCCTTTTAACCCACTGAAAGGCCAAAGATAAACCATAAAACATGTTTCGTGTTTATTCATTTATTCATTACTGATTGGTTTATATTTTGGGAAACAGAAGCAACTAAATTGCGGGAGTGAGTGGAACTGTCCTGTACCTACCCCTAACCTAAGGCGTTTATGGTTAGATTAGGGTTATTTTTTACAGGGATTTTAAACACAATAAAAGTGACTAAGTAAAATGATGCTTACTTTGATCTGTAATTGTAGCACGCATCTGAGAGTTGTTGGTTTTGTTTTTGAGGTTTTCAGCAGCAGTGATCTGTTTATTCAGCTGTGGGCATTTCTGATCCATGTCTTTCGTTGCTGACTGCAAGACAAAAAGAAGTTGTTACATAAAATCATTTAAGGTCTGTCAGGTGCTGTGGCTTAAATTATTTTTTGGCCCAAAAGAGCATTTAATGGACAGCTGTATTAAAAGAAACGCTCATTTCAAACTTATTGCAAAAATATCAAAAACAGCTACTTCAGATGGGCCTCCCAAATCTCGGAATTTTTCACAACATGAAAAGCAGTTACTGTTACCATCACAATAAGTGCATTATTTTCCTATAAGAGAACAAACATTTTCACAGCATGCAAACAAGTACTCTGTTTTTGCAGTGTCGATTAAATTTTCCACACATATTTGGTTTCTCCTCATTAGTTACCATCATGCTTGTTGAATAAATGTGGTGGCATATTTTCGTGTCTGTTATCTTGACTTTTGTTCCACTGAGTGAGAGTCAGAGGAACTAGTAGAGGTAGATGAACAGGGAAGTTTGTCTATTTTTATTGCTGAGCTCCTACACACTAGTGCAGCATATGTCAGGATATAGAAATAGTCTCACTTTTTCTTGCATGTACACTCAATTTAATTGTGGCTTGTTTAAACGCAACTCACACTGGTCACAAAGTAACATTTCAAAATAGTAGAATACAATATAGTTCAAATGATATTCATTAAATAAAATACATAAAAATTAATATTATAAAATCAATTCACTAAACAAAAGAGGAGATTAGGAGTTTCTTACACAATCTCATGTGTAAATCACGTGAACCCTACTGTAGCTTGGGAACCCTTGTATTACATCATCTTCCTACAGTACAAATCAACTGATAAAAAATGAGTTTATTGCTAGCAGTGAGGGAAAAAATTTTTTATAGACAAGGATATGGTCATGTGCTGTTTACATGACCACTCAAATAATCTGGTAAACATTGGATTATTAGGGTGCATTTAAACACATTAAATGATACTGGCTGTGAGCCAGGCATTCACAATCTCTTTACTCAGTTGCAACAATTGGTTGAACAAATCCGGTCATTTTTTTAGCCCCTAAACTAAAATAGAAGTTACACGAGATCACACTGACAAAATAATGCTAAGCCATGTCAAATCATATCTTGTATGTCATTTCATATGTTTTAGAACTCTAAATTTATTTTGATGTTGTGCTACACTTGCTCTATAAAATCACTTGAGTATGGTATGGATTATAATAGGAAGATTGTTGCTATTGGCTAATTGGACTAATTAGACCAGTCGGGCTATTTAAAGAGTGTTGCCATCAATTAGGCTACACTAAATGGTAATATGATGAAGCACTTGCACTTATGATTATGGTTTGTAGAATTTTTTTCTTGTACTGATGATGGCCTATCTGACTCATGTCAGCAGGTTCGACTGGGTTTATACAAACATTATACAAAGTCAAAATCAAATGATCAGTTTAACCAAATATATCATTATTTTTGTTTTGTATTATTTTTGTTTGTTTATAAGTTTTAACCTGAATATGCAAGACTGCAATTATCGGACAGTGAATACATTTTGAAACAAACAATAGACGATTGTACAGTAAACAATCCAGATCACTGAAGTTGAAGTAGCACTGGATATTTAAGAAAAGTTGTTTTATACAATATGATGACATTTTCATATACCAACATTGTAACTGCACAAAAGTATATAGAAACAAAGCATCATTTACTACACTAACCTTGAGTTTCACAATAAGGTCACTGATTTCACTGAGATCTCCTACTCTCACCCGCTGTGTTATAATCATGTGATCGAGTAGAGAGAGCCAGTCATTGAGTTCAGTACTTGAATTATTGAATGTATCCATTGTTGAAACATCTGGGGCACTGCTTGTCAAGTATTCAGCTAAAGGATGAACAAATTAAGAAAATAATAAATATAACAGCCAAGATATAACATTGAGATATGAGTAAACTGTTATGACTATAACGTCAGTCATAACACTTAATACTGTGTGCATGACTAGAAGGGTATGATGGCTGTTATTTTCTGACATTTTTGAAACCTTACTTGTAACTTGACATTTGTCTTTCCATTCCTTAAGCAGCACTTGAATGGTTATCCAGTCTGCACTGAGAGTATCAAACTGGCCCTGAAAAATGGTACACCAAAATGTGTCATTTATTATTACTTTGTTTTTGATTGATTTGTTTTTTTCTTGTATTAGAAAAATTGCCATCATTCATATTTGAAAATGTATACTGAAAATAATTAACCCTTTCAGGTTGATATAGTGGTCTCGCTTTGGCCAAAACTGTTTCTATTTCTGGCTTCTTTGACAGGATATCATCAGTCTACAGAAAAACAGAAAACAACCGTGAATAAACACCAAACCTATTCACTGTAATGCATTACCTGGACATACACAAGTTAAATCATATTACAATTATTTACACTGGGTACATAAATATAACATTCATGTGCCTGTAGATGTTTTTGGTTGTTTTGTTTCCTATACTGTATGTCATTAAATATGAAAATACCTTGTGTTGAATTGCTTCAGGTGACTGTTCAAGTAGGTTCTTAGTTGAAGAAGCCCAGCTGGAGAGCTTGTAGTACAGATTCAAATCTCTTAAGTAATTCTCTATCTGTTGCTGCTTCTCAGGAAGATTAGATGACACCTTTGACATTAGCAGGAAGACAAGGAAATATTACCAGAATGACTATAAAATATTTTCTCACCAAGTGTAAGTGATAATGCTATAAATATCAGTCCTACAACAACAACTGTACATTTTTAGTGATGTACTGCTGGTCACATACACATTCTGATTTGTCTTCTGTAGACACTATGAAGAGACAACAAACCATCACCTCATTCTAAACATTGTGTCAACAGTTTATGGTTGTTCCTGTTCATAAGATATTCCAGACATACTCAATAGACTATCAACTTTTATACATTTTTATACTTTATATGGATGGTCCACTTCATGGTTAATAAAGGTGTTAACAGAAGTTGGTTATACAGTATAAAGGTTATACAGTATACAGTTGTTAAGATTACCTTGGCCCATCGCATGTTAATAATCTTGAAACTGTTTGCCAAAGTCTTGTTTTTATCAGCAGACAGGGATGAAGCTTTTGTTTTCATTTTGTGTATTTTTTTCATTCGGTTTGGTAATTCTGTTACTTGAGCCTAAAGGTGTCAGAAACACAGCAAAAGCACAGTGAAAACCTCTTATTTTCACACATTTTCAGACAAATTGGCCAGGTTTTCTGTTTGTTTCTGTATACTTACTAAATAATGCTTTAGAATTTGAAAAGGGCTCTACCTGTACTTTTTCTAATGCAGTGTTGAGCTGTTCCCTATGGTCTGGTTCTACCGGTAGGGCAGCAACACACTCTGCTTTATCTAGCCAAGACTGGAACTCCCCCATATCTTCATGAAGCTCAGCAAGTATAATATTTTCTCCTGTAGATCTATACAATTTCAAACAGAGCAAGGAAGCAAACAGTGAATGTGTGCATTACAACTTTTTCAACTAATGGGGTTGTTCCTAACAAAAATGATGTTCTTGAATGTGTACATTAAGTTGTAGTTAATCAGTCTCACTGTTTTGAATGCAATGTGACCAGTAATAAGCTATCAAAATACAGCAAAAATTTTGAGAAACAAGAAATAATAATACTTGCCTTCTCTTTATTTCAGACAGCTTATTGAACACTGTAGTCCAGCGGGTATTGATGACATCTAGTTGATTTTTAATCTGTTCCTCATTATCCTTCCTGCCCTGCAAAGCCAGGTCCTCACCTAGAGCGTTAAGCCGTTTCACTGCTGCCTCTTGATTTTCCAAATCTTCCTGTAGTTTCTGTGTGTAATATATCAAATGCAGTTAAATACAATTGGAAAACAAAGTTTACTACATTGTGTCTGGTCATTGCCCTTGATATCTGTCTTCCTCAAGGAATTTGGATTGTACTGTACATAATCAGATTTTTACATGACAAGACACCTGAGACCTGCTCTGATAGATTGCTACCAAGTAGTATGACGGTGCAATGATCCCATGCCTTAGGATCAATAGGACTAGATTTAATGTTACACTTACAGAAATGTTTGTTATGTTGGTTAGGATAAAAAAAAATTGGGAAAAGATCTGGATCTGCTTGCTTGCTTGCTTGATGGAATCTGCAAAAAGGCTTCTGAAATGGTGTGCTGGTTCCCTTGTTTAAATAGGCCAAGGTCATTACTGCTACAACACTTACCAGTGAACAAAGAGAAACAATAAACTAGAACTAGGTTAAATCTAGTAAACTGGAAAACAAAATCTAGACAAACAGGAAGTAGGAACTAGAAACAGAGAACAGAGCTCCAGTTAAAATATAGACATAAAGACTTTGTAAGGGACATGAACAAATTAAAATTAGACCAAGTTATACAAACGACGCTATCATTAAGCACCATTTACTTACTAATGAAACATATGACAAACCTTCATGTCAGGGTAATTTTGAAGCTTTGTTTAGCTCAAGAAATTCTATTGGACAAACCTAGTGATTTCATACTGTAGCTTCATTCTGCCAGCTGAAACAATGTTGTGTAGGTCCCCTTGTGCCACCAAAACAACTCTGACCCATCGAGTCATGGAGTCCATAAGACCTCTGAAAGTTTGCTGTGGTATCTGACGCCTAGACTTTACCTGCAGATCCTTTACGTCCTGTAAGCTGCTAAGTGGGGTCTCCATGGATCGGACATGTTTGTCCAGCACATCCCACAGATGCTCAATCTGGTTGAGATCTGGGGAATTTGGAGGCCAAGTCAACACCTTGAACTCTTTGTCATGGTTCTCAAACCATTCCTGAACAACTTTTGCAGTATGACGGGGCACATTATTCTACTGAAAAAGGCCATTGCCATTAGGGAATACCGTTGCCATGAAAGGGTGTCCTTGGTCTGCAACAATGTTTAGATAGATGGGACATTTCAAAGGAACATTCACTCGAATTCCAGGACCCAAGGTTTCCCAGCAGAACAGAACACAGCAACAGAGCATTACACAACCTCTGCCATACAAATGATGAAAAAGAAAAACATTATTCATCATACCAGGCCACCTTCTTCTATTGCTCCATTCTCCAGTTCTGATGCTCATTATGCATGGGGACTTTGACCGGTCTGCATCGATGTAGCCCTATACACAGCAAACTGCGACACACTGTGTGTTCTGACACCTTTCGATCATAGCCAGCATTAACTTTCTCAGCAATTTGTGCTACAGTAGCTCTTCTGTGGGATTACACCAGACAGGCTAGCCGTCGCACTCCACATACATTAATGAGCCTTGGGCGACCATGAGCCTGTTGCTGGTTGTCCTTTCTTGGACCACTTTTGGTAGGTATTAACCACTACATACCAGGAATATCCCACAAGACCTGCTGTTTTGGAGACTCTCTGACCCAGTCGTCTAGCTATCACAATTTGGCCCTTGTCAAAGTCGCACAGATCCTTACGCTTGCCCATTTTTTCTGGTTCCAACACATCGACTTTGAGAACTGACTGTTCACTTGCTGTCTAATATATCCCACCCCTTGACAGGTGCCATTGTAACAAGATAATTAATGTTATTCATGTTAAAACTGGAGCCTATCCCAGGGAACGTCGGGCACAAGGCAGGGTACATCAATCCATCGCCGGGTACAATCACATACACACTACGGACACTTTGGAAACGCCAATCCACCTACCATGTATGTTTTTGGACTGGGGGAGGTGTTTGGACTGACCCTGGAGGTGTGAGGCAAATGTGCTAACCACTAAGCCACCGTGCACTAATCAGATTACTAATTACTTTACTTTCAAGTTACTTTCAAAACCTATCAAGCCTACAAAAATACACTACAGTACAAAGTGAAACTCATGGTTCTTTCAGTAATTTTAGCACGTCAGTGTATGCCATGATCAGAAAAAGTTGGATTTATCATTAAACTTTGTTGTCACTGTTTGTAGGACTACCAGACCGAGAAAATATAAAACTTTTCTAACTAGTCTAATTTGGTGTCACTAGCCAAGGAGAGGCACAGCTAAGCTATGGGTTTAGCTGCTACAGTGCCATATAAAGTACATTATCTTTCCTTATGTTCTGCTCATATCATGTTCACGTAAACTGGAACTCATATAGACATTTACACACCTTGTTTTCCTGCTCAGCATCACAGGATGTTAGTGTTTGAATTTCAATCTCTTTACTTATACAAAAAAACACTGTATATCCATTTTTCCTCACACTGACTGCGTGAGCTAGCATTTGGCAGAACTGTCAGAGAGCTGTCAGACAATAATACACGTGTGTTTCCAAGTATTTTCCTGTAAAACGTGTCTGATTGGTCTCGCCTCCGTTCACAGAAGATATAAAATTACAACATCAACGTCTTCTTTTACTGACGTTCAGTTACGCGGTCCTGAAGAAAGATGAGGGCATCGGCGCTGTTGTGCTACATGTGGGGGTGAACGACATCAGGCTGCAGCAGACGGAAGTCCTGAAGAGGGACCTCAGCACCCTGATCGAGACGGTACGATGCAGTGAATTTGCAGATTTTTATCTCAAACCTGGTTGTTTCTCTAGATAAAGCATTAATCGTTGGTGGTTTTAATATTCATTTTGATAACCCGGAAGACCCTCTGAGCACAGCGGTTGTGTCCATTTTAGATTCAGTAGGGGTTAATCAGAATGTTATAGGACCCACTCATAATGGTGGTCACACTCTTGACCTGATACTAACATATGGATTAAATATAGAAAATATAGTCACATTTCACATCTCAGATCATTATCTCATCTCATTTAAATTGCGTGTTGATCATAGTATATGCACCTTGCCACGCTACCGCATCAAATGTACATTCACGTCAGCTACTGCACAGAGTTTTATCAATAACCTCCCTGAGACATCACTTAGATTTGGATCACCGTCTGATCCCAGGGAACTCGGTCAGGCGACTGAATGCTTAGAGTCAACACTCCACTACACGATAGATAGATTGGCTCCGCTCAAAAGAAAATTAATTAGAGAGAAAAAGCTAGCACCCTGGTATAATGATGAAACGCGTACCTTAAAACAGACCACTCGACAATTAGAACGTAAATGGCGTCAAACCAAACTGGTAGTATTTCAAACAGCATGGAAGGAGAGCCTCCTGAAATATAGAAAATCTCTTAGCAATGGTAGAAAAGTCTACAGTGAGGGAAAGAAGTATTTGATCCCCTGCTGATTTTGTACGTTTGCCCACTGACAAAGAAATGATCAGTCTATAATTTTAATGGTAGATTTATTTGAACAGTGAGAGACCGAATAACAACAAAAAAATCCAGAAAAACGCATGTCAAAAATGTTATAAATTGATTTGCATTTTAATGAGGGAAATAAGTATTTGACCCCTCTGCAAAACATGACTAAAATATTAGATGTGAAATTCAGGCTATTAAATTAAAACAATATTATAACTAACCTTATAGATGATAATATAACAATATCAGAACAATGTTTAGAATGTTTTACTCCCCTTAGATAGACCGAACTAGCTACATTAATCTCTTCAGCGAAATCATCAACTTGCATACTAGATCCTGTGCCTGCATGTTTCTTTAAACAGATTTGTCCTGGAGTAATTGAACCACTTTTAAATATAATCAATTCTTACCTTAGCACTGGCTATGTAACAAAATCATTTAAATTAGCAGTCATTAAACCCTTGATTAAAAAAACCTGACCTTAACCCCTCTCAACTGTCCAGCTATAGACCTATATCAAATCTCCCCTTCATCTCTAAGATATTAGAAAAGGTTGTAGCAAAGCAGCTGTGCTCGTACTTACATAGGAATAACATTCATGAAATGTATCAGTCAGGATTTATTCCTCATCATAGCACAGAGACAGCGTTAGTTAAAGTAGTAAATGACCTACTGCTGGCCTCTGATCAGGGTTGTGTCTCGCTGCTTGTGTTACTTGACCTTAGTGCAGCTTTTGATACTATAGATCACACTATTCTCCTTGATAGATTAGAAAATGTTGTTGGCATTAAGGGAACGGTCCTCTCCTGGCTCAGGTCTTATTTGACCGATAGTTATTAGTTCGAATGGCGACTTCTCCACGCATACCGAGGTTAAATTTGGAGTTGCACAAGGTTCTGTTTTAGGCCCACTGCTTTTTACTCTATATATGCTACCTCTAGGCTAAATTATTCGTGAACATGGAATTAGCTTCCACTGTTATGCTGATGATACACTGCTGTATGTTTCAGCGAAGCCAGAGGACAGACAGCAGCTTAGTAAAGTTGTGGAATGTGTAAAGGACATTAAACATTTAACTTCCTTTTACTTAATTCTGATACGACAGAAGTACTTATACTAGGACCACGTGCAGCTAGAAGTAAACTTTCTGATCACATGGTTACTCTGGATGGATTTTCTGTTTCGTCATATGCAGCAGTAAAAGACCTTGGAGTGATTATTGACTCCAGCCTATCATTTGATGCTCATGTAGATAATATTACTAGGATAGCCTTCTTTCATCTCAGAATTATTGCTAAGATAAGAAATATATTGTCACTACATGATGCAGAAATATTAGTTCATGCTTTCGTCACATCTAGACTAGATTACTGTAATGCCATACTGTCTGGATGTTCCAGTAGGAGCATAAACAAACTCCAGTTAGTCCAGAATGCAGCTGCTAGAGTCCTAACTAGAAGCAGAAGATACGACCACATCACCCCGATCTTATCCACACTGCACTGGCTCCCAGTAAAATTTCCCATTGATTATAAAATACTACTACTGACTTATAAAGAATTAAACGGTCTCGCGCCACAGTATCTAAACGAACATTTGGTTTTCTATGATCCGCCACGCCTACTTAGATCAAAAGGTACAGGCTATTTGTTGGTACCTCGAATAGTGAAGGCTACAGCAGGGGGAAGAGCTTTCTCTTACAAAGCCCCACAGTTATGGAACAGCCTTCCAATTAGTGTACGGGACCCAGACAGTCTCAGTGTTTAAGTCTAGGCTTAAAATGTATTTGTTTACTCAAGCTTACCATGAATAGACTTTTTTTTACGCAAAGTACATAGTCTTATCCATTTCGGGGTAGTAAGCATACATAATAATCTCTCCCTCTCTTTACCTCTCTCTCCCTCTCTCCTTCTGTCGAGCCACACATGATTTTATGGAGATACCAGTGATCCTGACCCTTTCTGGACTCCGGACCTGCCTGATCCATCCGGATGCCCTACCTCTAGATGGAGCTCTCATCATCTGGAGGCTACATCCTGGAGATTGCTTAGGATGGTACCACATAAAGTACCATGAAATGATGAAGAGGGGTGCGGCATGGGTTCTTTTGGGCTGGCTGAAGGCAAGGCGTGCTGCTGCTGCTGCAAAAACAAGCCTAATAGTATCTACTGAATATTAAATGAACAATTACTAAACAAATTATAAATACACACATAGTCCTCACATAGCTTGGCATTACTGGGGCTGCAAAAAGAATAGTCAGTAATACATATTACTGAGTTCCTTTTAGATTTGGACAAACTGCACAGTCGGCACTCTATTATTGATTAATGTTATTGATTAATGTTATATACTAATTAGCAGTTATTTTCTCATGATATAGCCTTGAAATTAGCAGTACAAATGTGCAGCTTGAGTGGTACATGACTTCTGTGTCTTCTAAACTTTAGCCTGATGTTTTACCAAATGTCATCATAAAGAGTAACTGTACAGGGCTTGTACTGTCAGGGTTAAGTGTTTAGTTTTCTTTATGCTGTATGCGAAGAGCTCTGCTAGCCAGTGGTGGAGGCTGAAAGTGAAAAGACACAAGCATGGAAACATTTTGCCATCAAACAAGGTGCACTGCAAAAAAAGCTCCCTGAATTTACTAAATTAAAATGCGTACATCAGTTCCCCATGATAAATTGAGTAACATTAACACAATTTGTTTCAGTAATGCAACACGATCTGATCATGTATTTTCAAAGTCCCAAATAAGATCAGACCCTGCGCCTTCACCCGAGCTCAGGATCAAACCCATGTAACTAGCGTTGTGACTCAGCACTGTTTCCTGTTACACTATCATGCCATACATGATTTAACCAAGTTAAATGAATACTATATTTATTTCTTCCTGTCAGTGCCAGCATCCACATAAGTTATAACGTAATTAGATCACGTTAATATGTGAATTGATCACACACAATCTACATAATTCAAACTAGTAATTAATAACTTGTGTAAATTAAAATTAGTGTAGACATTGAAAGCAAATATTTTATGTAAACTATACATAATATTTCCTCTTAAATCAGACTGTCCACATAGTCCCTTTTATTCCACTGTGGGTCATGCAGCCATTTACAGTTTTGATTGAACAACAAATAGATGTGATTTTCAGCCTATTACAATAATTAATTACCTTGATGTGGCTTGCATGGATGTTTGGGTCTTCCTCATACATCAGTAATGTTTTTTCTGCAACAGTCAACCAACCCTGTATGGCTTTTAATACCTCCCCATATTTCTTGCATATTTCAACGTATCTGAGAAGAAAGAAAAAAAATAGACAAAATAAGTCCCAATTGACAAGTGAGAGCGTAAAGACAATGTTGGAGAAAGTGGCTAAAACGTGCAGTACTGGTGACATTGCAACAAAACTACACAAGGCTAAAACGTGCGGTACTGGTGACATTGCAACAAAACTACACAAATCTATCACAATCTATATCAAATTCCAAGTTACTTTACAATTTATTAGTAATCTGAGAGCCCTTATTAAACAAAATAAATTTGTCACTCAGCTTGGGTCATATACAAATTTAAGACAGTTCTTGTTAAGCCTCTTCTTAAGAAAAACTATCTTTTCTCCTCCCTCCAATTACTGTTAAATAACCCACACACCTTTTCTGGAGAAATGGTCACCCAACAGCTTTGTTCTTTATTAAAAAGGAATTACAACACAGTACTGTAAAAAAA
This sequence comes from Ictalurus punctatus, assembly GCF_001660625.3. Classification (NCBI taxonomy): domain Eukaryota; kingdom Metazoa; phylum Chordata; class Actinopteri; order Siluriformes; family Ictaluridae; genus Ictalurus; species Ictalurus punctatus. The sequence continues at coordinate 6,517,238 of NC_030441.2, forward strand.
AGTCAGAGACCACCTTTTTGTTTTCAATCAAGACCCATTCAGTACTTATTTTTTAATTATTTGGCAACAAACAATAACAATAGAAAAATATATAGTACATTAATTTAATTTTCTGTCAAACAGCCGTATTTCATGCTATTTTAACTGTTGAAGACCTAACAATAATAGTGGGAAAATGTATTTAACAGAAAATCAAACAAAATAGAATGGAATTAAAGTACATTTTCCCCGGAATTAGAGTTTGCCACCAAATAATTAGCAGAAACAGTCTACTCATACACTTAAAGACTACCAGATGTTTAAATGAGGAGGAAATTGTTTGTTTGATGCCGTGCATCCTTTTTCCGGCATTCTGCATACCAAAATTCCCAGACAGTTACTTACCCTAGCCTATTCTGATAGAGGTTCTTCAGCTGTTCCCATTTGGTACTGAGGAGAAGAACGAGTGGATTCACATGAGGTGGTATGTTTTTCCTCTCTAAAGCCTCTGTCACCGGAGATTTGAGAGCGTCCAAAGTATGCTTTACTTCCTAAGTAATAAAGTATAGAAGAATATAGTAAAGTATAAATAAATTAAGAATGTTACTTATTTTATTTTTTTATTCATTTTTATTTAAAAAATATTTACACTGAAATAAACAATAAATCATACATAGAAAACAATCAGTCTGCACCAAAAATGCAAGCTACAGATGATACACAGTGCCCTCTATAATCATTGTTGCCCTTCATGACAATATATTCAAACAATAGCAGAATCTATTTATTGTTCGATCAATAATGATCCTTAGTAGAAATATTTTATTTGTTTATCTATTGATTTATTAAAATTTGTTTATTGCCTAAATTATTGGCTCTCCTAAGAAATACTTTAAATCAGAGATGCACCGGCACAAAATTTCTCAGCCGATACCGATACAGATAGTTCTGCCTTTTATGCCTTCTTTTAAATGAATAATAATTAATTCCACAATTCTGAAAGAAATGCAAATGAAACTTTATTCTCTCCATTTCAACAAGTTTCACAGTAACTGGTCTCATAAACAAAAAACACATTACTCTAACATTAACACATGAACCAAATTCTGAAGATTAAAGTAAGATCTCTTAACTTATTGAAGGTTATTAATTCATATTAACATTGACTGAACTCTAAAAAACTTATATATATATATATTACCATTAACTGGATATGAAATATACTACCCTAAAAATATATTTTTCTGTGCAATATATACTACTTCGCCAACTCATCTTCATTTAAACCTTTCAGCGGTGTACTGGAGCTTTAATTCAGAACGAGCAGCGCAGCAAAAAAAAAAAATAGACTCGAAGCTGAAACTCACGCTTCACTTCTGCAGCGTCCGGTGTAAAATTTGAGCAGTGCAGAGATTACAGAGATTACAAACTGCAGTTTTGTCGTCATTCCACACACGAGACATCATCTTTACACACTCAGCATGAAATCTGTGCGTTTTCCCGCCCTGTTTTGATTGACAGGATATCAGCATCATTTATGTTTAATCCGTTTTCTCTTGGTTTTGGGTAGGAAGTGAGGGAAGGAATCGTATTTCTGTATCTTTTTTTGGTTAGGTTAGTTAGTTCACTTTGTGTATAGTTCAAGGAAATTTTGTTTATTATTTTTGGCCTGGTCAGCTTCTGAAGATTTAACCATTTTGAAAGTGGTTTTGGGAGAATAAAATACAAAAAGCAAAAGCAATCTTGGCCTTGCCACACCTTTATTCCTTTGTATGTTGCGGCCCAACCTAGACTGGGTCTCAACACTACAATATAATATATCTCAACATCCATGGTCCCATATAACTATTGATTTATTACTGACTTGCCATCATGGGCACGGTTTCGTAACTAACCAACTATCTTGGTCAGTCTCATACCAGGTTACATTCAAGCTAATGGATAAGAGCAGGCTAATGAAGAAACAGTAAGATATCTGAGAACTTCGTCATAAACAACCCAAAGAATGAGGTTTTCTACCATATGCTGAATATTCCCAGAATTCCTTTTGTCACTCAGCTATGTAACTCATGCCCTTTCGATGTGCACTAAGCTGTCAACCGCCACTATTTCTCAGAAAGGTCACTCCCACCAACAAACCTGCAGTAGAGGAGTGTGTTGCGTGAAAGAGCTGAGGAGGAAGCCTTTATACCTAGTATATACCTATTAATCATACCTTCAGGCACTTTTCTTGTTGGGGTGTATTTTCAGTTATGTCAGACCAGCAGACAGAGGAGTTCAGTAGTGCATCATTTTCATCAATAGTATTCAGTAATGCTTGCAGTTCCTTTATAGAACAGGGTAAAAATAATAATCACAAATCAATGTAATTTTGCTCACTGTTATCATAAATATAATACAGCATTCATTAAGGAAAAAAGTCCTCCATCAAATGTAACGGCTTCTATGAAGTTTTTTTTCTTTTCTTCATACTTACAGTGACATTATATACTTCATCAAATTTCATATGCAGTTGTTCCCAGCGTTTATTAATGGCAAAGAGGCGCGGTTCCACAAGTTTATTAAAGCCATCTTCTGAGAGCTTATGACCAAGTCTCTGCACATCTTCAAGTACTGGACGTTGCTGTTCGATCTCAGTGCCAACCTCCAATTTATTAGAAATAACACAGAAAATCTCATCCTGATAAGTATATATAGTGTTGCTTATAACATCTTTTTATTTATTATTCAAATTAAGGCAGATGTTATGATACTGCAGTAAAAATGTTTTCATGATGCTTAGTTATATGATTGCCTTTTGTTAATAATGTTGAAATATTTTGTCCATACAGATTTAAATGGCTTCAAAACTGAGACGATCAGATAGCAGATATTCAAGCATTTATTTTTACCTTCACTCTTGGCTGATTTGCAGAATCCGGCAGTTCAGCCACCACCTTCTCAATGTTGTCAAGCCAGTGCATCATATCCTCAGACCTCTTACGGAACTGGTACCACTGTGGGGCAAAAGCAAACGCCTTCTTCTTCCTTAATGCTTTCAGGCCCTGTCAATACAAAGTAAAAAATAAAAAAACATTTAAAAAAATACCGTAAAACAACATGAAGGTAATGTAATGATTACAGTATCCATCAAAATCTGGACTTGCCATTTTTATTCCAAAACATGGTGCAACAGTAAAGAGTATTCAACATACACTGTCTGCAAATCAGAGATTTCACATACCATACATGATGTAGTTTTCTGTGAGGGACTTTGTTAAAGTTAACTTTGCCCTGGTCCATAAAATCTAATGTAATGAGGTTCCCATTTTTCTCAGTTCCTGGTCTAGGAGCACCTTGGTGGCATACCTTCATAATTATTTGCACTTGTGAGTCTCTCTGATATGTGCTTTTTATGTGCTGTCATTTGATTCAGAACATGTACACTCATATACATACATACTTCACTATTTTTGTATATATTGTGTCTTACATGCATTTCTAAGCCTTGTAACCTCATTTCCGATTGTTTCCTTGTTTCCGTGTCTCTAGTTTCTGGTTTTCCAACTCTTGCTGGCTTGACCAAGTTTGCCTGTCTTGGACCATTTTGAATTTGTCTAGAGTGCCTTTGACTATTTCTTCTCTGACCCATGCTACGATATAAGACAATGACTTTTACAAACGAGTGCATTTACATCCTATGCCTTTGTCTCTCGTGATATTCGATTTCTGTACCTTCAAGTTGTTGTATTTATCATGGAGTAGATTATGTTTTTGACAAACAGTTGACTTTGCTGGATCTGTGGTTCTCTTGAGGAGATTTTCTCCTTTTAAGAACAGTTCCTTCAGTTCATCTTCATCAACAACCTGCAAAAGCACATTCAGAGGAAATCAGTAGGTAGGAATATGCATATTTTTATTATTTATGCTTCAAATTGGTCAAATGACTAAATCAACTTTGTTTTGCTTTCTATACTTTTCTCCCCAAAACGTGCAATCACAAAGTCAGCAATATGTGGGGCCTGTCTTCTCAACTCTTAGAGGTCACAGCTACATGCTATTGTGTCCATTTTGTTGTTGTTTTTTTTTATAGGAGAATGCTAATGAATTGACTTAAGTACATGACAATCTGGTTGTTTCACTGATGAGTAGGTCACTCCACAAAGAGAGACTGAGTTATCTCCTTGTCAACAAAAATGAATATTAAATGTTTCCTATGATATAAAGTAGTAGCAAGAGTATGCAATAAGCCATGGCATACATGTTCTCATTAGATTTGGTCATTCAATTATTCATTCAAATATAATATTGATAAAATCAAAAGAGTCTTCTTACTGCATCTTCTATGAAATCATCTTCTTTGATGTTTTCACCAAGTTTAATCTCTTCTTCCAGCTGGAGTAGCCACATATTAGCTTGCCTGTGGTACTCTTCTAACTCTTGAGAGGAAGCCTATATAGGTCATTGACATTGACAACGATAAAAAATAATCATGTAAGGTTTGCATATTGTTTGTCTGTTCCCAAGGTCTGTTCAAATCAGATGAACAACATATGTAGCAAATGTCTTATGTCTCAACAATTTTACAGTTACCTGTCCATGCAGAATCCTTCTAGCAACCATCTCAAAGCGTTGACTGAGCTGATTCAGCTTGGGCTCTATTTGAGTTTTACAGTGCTCCCCTCTGTTTTTAATGATGTCTTCACCAAGATTTTGCACCTCCACTACCTTCCCACGCATTTCCTCCAATTCTCCTTGTAGACTCTGATAAGTTACAAACCTGTTATATTTACATGTTATAACATACACCCATTCTGCTTAAACAAATCCAATTATTCTGCAACAATAATAACAAAACAAATGTTTGTTAACATATGTTAATATTATATGTACACACATACCGATCAGCCATAATATTACAGGTGAAGTGAATAACATTGATCTTATTACAATGGCACTTGTAAAGGAGTGGGACATATCAGGCAGCAACTGAACAGTCAGTTAATGTGGTGGAAGCAGGAAAAATGGGCAAGTGTAGGGATCAGGGTAACTTTAACAAAGGCAAAATTGTGATGCTAGACTACTGGGTCTGAGCATCTCCAAACAGCAGGTCTTGTGGGGTGTTCCTGGTATGCAGTGGTTAGTACCTACCAAAAGTGGTCCAAGGAAGGACAATTGGTGAATTGTAGTTCATCAATGCGTTAGACTACAGGCCTAATCATGGTCTTGTCTCTTTTAAACGAACACAGGAGTTTTATGTAAAGTGAAACTTGTGATTCTTACCTCTATATTGCTCTTTTTTCTGCTTCTCTTCTTTGTGCAACTTCCTGCAGTTTGCACCTGACAATTTTCTCTCTCTCTCTGTTTTTTTCTTTTCAATTTCTAATGTTTTCAACATATGAGGACCAGATTATGCATAGTGTATAATCTCATAGAATTAGCAGCATAACTAATGCATATGGTAATGGCACCAACATGCATAACTCACGTGTTATGCTGATGTATAGTGGTGCTTGAAAGTTTGTGAACCTTTTAGAATTTTCGATATGTATGCGTAAATATGAATTAAAACCATCACAGTATCACACAAGTCCTAAAAGTAGACAATGAAAACCAAATTAAACAAATGAGACAAACATATTTTACTTGGGCATTTATTTATTTATTGAGGAAAATAATCCAATATTACATTTCTGTGAGTGGCAAAAGTATGTGAATCTTTAATATTAGCAGTTAATTTAAAGGTGAAATTAGAGTCAGGCGTTTTCAATCAATGGGATTACAATCAGGTGTGATTTAAAGAACAGGGATTTATCAAAGTCTGATCTTCACAACACATGTTTGTGGAAGTGTATCATGGCATGAACAAATTAGATTTCTGAGGACCTCAACCTGGAAAAGGTTACAAAACCATCTAATCCACCAATCCACAGTCAGAGAGATTGGGTACATATGGAGGAAAATCAAGACCATTGTTACCCTCCCAGGAGTGGTCAACTAACAAAGATCACTCCAAGAGCAAGACGTGTAATAGTCTATAAGATCACAAAGAAACCAAGGGTAACTCCTAAGCAACTAAAGGCCTCTCTCACATTGGCTATGTTAATGTTCATAAATCCACAATCAGGAGAACACTGAACACCAATGCTGTGCATGGCAGGGTTGCAAGGAGAAAACCACTCCTCTCCAAAAAGAACATTGCTGCCTGTCTGCATAAAGATCATGTGGACAAGCCAAAAAGCTAATGGTAAAATGTTTTGTGGATGGATGAGACCAAAATAAAACTTTGTTTTAAATGAGATGCATTATGTTTGGAAAAAGGAAAACACTGCATTCCAGCATAAGAACCTTATTCCATCTGTGAAATATGGTGGTAGTAGTATCATGGTTTGGGCTGCACCTTTTGCATTATGGTTTGGTTTTGCTGCATCTGGGCATGGATGGCTTGCCATCATTGATCAAACAATGAATTCTGAATTGAACCAGCGATTTCTAAAGGAAAATGTCAGGACATCTGTCCGTGAACTGAATCCAAAGACAACTTGGGTCATGCAGCAAGACAATGAGCCTACGCACACAAGTCGTTCTACCAAAGAACGGTTAAAGAATAATAAAGCTAATGTTTTGGAATGGCCAAGTCAAAGTCCTGACCTTAATCCAATAGAAATGCTGTGGAAGGACCTGAAGCAAGCAGTTCATGTGAGGAAACACACCAACATCCCAGAGTTGAAGCTGTTCTATACTGAGAAATGGGCTAAAATTCCTCCAAGTCGATGTGCAGAACTGATCAAAAGTTACCAGAAATGTTTATCTGCAGTTATTGCTGCACAAGGAGTCGCACCAGATACTGAAAGCAAAGGTTCACATACTTTTGCTACTCACAGTAATATTGGTTCATTTTCCTCAATAAATAAATGACCAAGTATAATATTTTGTTATTACATTTGTTTAATTGTGTTCCCTTTATCTACTTTTAGGACTTAGGGTTGTCTTTTTTAGGACTCAATTTTTTTTTTTTTATGTCAACCTCATGTTATTGTAACCATTTCAGTTTAATAAGTACTGAAAGGATGTTAATTGGCATAATTAATTTTGCTCAATATATGGGTAGAGGGCTGCACAGTTGTCACGAGAGGCCAAACTTCTGACCAAAAAACAAAACAAAACAAAACAAAAAAAACCTCTTGTGCGTCGACGTTCTGTCATTTTGTGCCCTGGATTTGTGTGAATGTCACTACAGATTTGGTTTGCCACAAAGTGTAGTACTGTACATTTACAAACAAGTTACAAACCTTGATGACATGGTTACTGTAGCCCTGGTTCTCCATCTTGTCTATCTGTGACTCAGCTCCATCTATCCAGGCATTTATCTGAGCAACATTCTGCTCCAATGTATTCATCTGACTCTGGTAATCCTGCCAAACAGAAAATGCTATATTACATTTTGAAGAGAAATATTCTGATTCTTTCAGACATAATAGTTTAATTGTCTTTGACAAGTAAATAGTTTAAATGTCTTTATGAAATTGTTTCATTCACATGCCTCTAACTTTACTCTTTGTTTCTTTATTTTAACTTTTATTCATAACATACTTATACCAGGGACATATGCTGCATTTATATTATAGGTACATAATTAGAGGAAATAAATAAAGAGAAGACAATTGGAAGGACCATTATGTGAGAATAGTCAGCTTGTTCTCACCAGCAATAAATTTAACCACTGTTCACTGCGTGATGTCACAGCTATCCAGTTGCTGTTCAACAGGCTGACTTTGTCATCTATTAGGCTTTCCTCTGTTAGCAGTGCTTTCAGGGCCTCTGCTAAATCTCTTACTACACAGAGCTGGGTTGTGCGTTGCTCTGTATCCTTATGTGTGGTCTGGAGAAAAAGTGTTACAACAATTATGTACTTCACTGCTGCTTTGCAGGCTGCTTGGTCATTTGTATATCTGGTTGGTAAACACAATAGATATAAAGACTGGTACAATCATGTTTTACATTCAGTGATCTAGTGTGGACATAAATTATATGATTTTAGCAAACAAAAACAGCAAAAAAAAAAAAACTAAACAAACAAAAAAAAAAAACACAACAAAAACTATGCATAGTCATATAAAGAGAGCCATAAAAATACACAAACTAGCCTAGTGTGGAAAAAATATAAAATGTCTCATTCTGAAATAAAGACAAATAATATATATATATATATATATATATATATATATACACACATATATATATATATATATATATATATATATATATATATATATATATATATATATATATATATATATATATATATATATATAAAAATGGAAGTTATTGTCCCTTTCGAAACTTTTGGAATGGCAAGACCAATTCAATTGTTTGTGCTATACACCAAAGACTTTTGGGTTTGAGATGTGAAAAAGATATGAGACAAGAATTTAAGATTTCCGGTTTTATTTCCTGGTATTTACTTTTGTATCAGGCCACGCAATGTTTAGGTGAGCAAAATTATACGATCTTATAAATCTTGACGTAAATTAAAGTAAATAACACCTAATATTTGGTTGCATATCCCTTGCTTGCAATTACTGCATCAAGCCTGCAAATCCCCAAATTGTTGCTCTCTTCTTTTGTGATGCTTTTCCAGGCTTTTACCACAGCGTCTTTCAGTTGTTATTTGTTTTGGGGGGTTTCTCCCTTCAGTCTCCTCTTCAGTTGGGTTAAGGTCTTGTGATTGACTTGGCCAGTCTAAAACCTTCCATTTTCCCCCCTGATAAAGTCCTTTGTTGAGTTGGCAGTGTGTTTTGGATCACTGTCTTGCTGATCTCATTGCCCTCGCGATTAATTTGGGTGCATTTCTCTGTAACTTGTCAGACATAATGTTCCTGTAAACTTCTGAATTCATTCTGCTGCTACCATCATGTGTTACATCATCAATAAACTGAGTCTGTTCCAGAAGCAGCCATGCAAGCCCAATCCATGAGACTACCTCCACCATGCTTCACAGATGAGCTTGTACGTTCTGGATCATGAGCAGAAGTTTTCTTTCTCCACACTTTGGCCTTTCCATCACTTTTGTAGAGGTTCATCTCGGTTCCAGAACTTTTGTGGCTCATCTCTGTATTTCTTTGCGAATTCTGACTTTCTTTCTTTTTCAGGACATTCCAAATTGTTCTGTTGGCTATGCCTAATGTTTGTGCAACGGCTCTAATTGCTTTTCCTACTTTTCTCAGCTTCAAAATGGCTTGCTTTTTCCCCATAGACAGCTCTCTGATCTTAATGTTGGCCTATGCTTTTTACAACAAATGCAATCTTCACTGGTGAAACTGAAGGCTAAAACCAAGCATAGATGTTCAGAGCTATTTATTGTTTAAACAATCAATATAACCGGGCACACCTGGGAAACACCTGTCACTCACATGTTCCAATATGTTTGCTTGCCTACAAATTGGATGGTCCAATGGTGAAATGTTCTATGTTGTTTAACACATCTACATATAAATACCAGGAAACGAAAGCTGAAATTCTAAACTCTCTTCTCATATTAATTTCAGTCTACATAAAGAGCAAATGAATTGGCCTTGCCGTTCCAATAGTTTAGGAGGGGACTGTATATATGAGTAGTAAAGTCTGTACTTGATTGCATTTGACTCCTACTAGAAAACCACATTTAGATTTCAAACATTTTAAGTTCAATATACAATATCAGTAATTCTGAGAGTGTGGCATTTATGCACCTTGGCCCATGTCAGCTCTGCTTCTAGGTCACTAGGCATTCCTTCCACTGATGACCGACAAGTCAGTTCACTATCAACCGCTGCTAACCATTCTGTTAGACTTTTTAAGTCTTTTTTAAATTTTCTCAATAACTTCAAACTCTTTTCTAGGGCTTGCTTTCCTTCTGTCACCTGTACAGAAAATGAGAAACAGGTTAACTGAAAAACAATTGCAATTACAAGCCATCAACAAACTGCTGCTATATTTGTAATTAGCTGAAATATTAAATCAACAATATTATAGCAACAGTATTTAACATTATGTCAAGACAGAAGACACTAATGCAATTATATTAAACCAATAAAAAGACCAAATGACAAAGAATTTCATTTGCGAATGTCAATCCTACTCTTCTTTGAAAGTCCTAGAAATTTGACAGTGTAACTCTTAAGCCCTTACTGTGAGCTGTGTGTAATTTTAAAATAATTCTTACAAATAATTCAACACAGTCCAGGTTACCATGAGACCTAATACAGATCAATATTTTACATTTTATGGCATTTGGCAGACACCCTTATCTAGAGCAACTGATAATTATCTAATTTTTTATACAACTGAGTAGTTGAGGGTTAAGGGCCTTGCTCAAGGACAGCTTGGTCAGCAATGACAGCTTGGCGGTGCTGGGATTTGAACTTACGACTTTTCGATCAGAAATCGAATGTCCGAACCACTGAGCTAACACTTCCCAATATATTTTTATCATACATTTTCTTTCCCAGCCAAACCTTTTGTTTGCATAAACAAAACAAAAAAATTAATTAAAACTGCAAGTAATGAGGCATCCTAAAATATTTTTCCTAAATTGTTTGGTAAAGATTTAGGACCAGTCATAATAAAATTATCAAAATGTTTGAGTCGGTTTTCTGTGATGCAACATTACATTACCTGTGAAGCGTAGCCTTATCATACCTGTGCACCCAAGTCGTTGTATACCAGTTTAAGACTTGTCAAACGGTCATCCAGCTCTTTGGGTTGCTCTGTCTGCTGTCTCTGCACAATTTGTCTTCCTGTCTTAATTACCATCTCCACTTCTGATTTCACTTCACTTAGACTTTTATACAACTTCTGAAGAATAAAAATGTACAAGTTGTATTAAAATATTGATTTAGCATACTTAATTGGGAATTAATTGTGGTACATTTAAATCAGGAGAATGCAACACACTTTTAGAGTTAATCGATTAGGTTGGGCTTCTCACTATGGTGGACAATATGGATTTTTATGGAAAACAAACAAATAAAATTTATGGGATAGAAATGTTAAAATAAAAACTATTTATTTATTCATTCCTCTGGTATGCTAATGAGCAATAGACCACCCACCCACTCACATTGGTTAATCATATATACTCAGATCAATAAAACTGGCTCAAACCAGAAATCTAAAAATATGTGGCATTTGTGGAAGCTGGTGGTGATATTAGACTGAAGAGCTAAAATTTAATATCTATCAATTACTCAACAATTCATAACAAAAAAGTTTCATCCTTTCATTAAAATACCCCCACAATACTTACAGTTCTGTCATCTGTCATTTCATGTAATGTATATTTTGATTAGACATTCTGTGCTTAGTCTATACACTTTTAGCTTCTCCTCCAAATACATTTTCAAGGAAAAAAGGATGATCAAGTAAATAATCTACTTCACTTACATTACTCCCACAACTAAGTCAAGTCTGTAATGGAACTACTGATGACATATACTTTATGTATCACTGAAATAGCCCAAATTAAGTGCAAATCTAGGGTAAATCTAAGGTGCAAATCGGTCACTGATAGGCTGTAGCACTGGGCTTGAAACAATCCCACTGTGTCACTACATCCCATTTTCTATGTTTTAAGTACAACTTCTGGTGGTGCTATTGCACTCATTTTGTTTTCACAAAATAACAAAGTAATCCTCTTTACATTTGTTGTCCTCAAATAATATAATATGGGTGCCAAAAACAAGTTATACTGACTTCTTTTGTAATTCTTGAAAGACAATGGGGGCTTAGGCTTGCTAAACCATTGATACAAGCAATGCCTAGCCCTCATCAAATTTTATACACTGCTTTTAAAGTAAATGATTACTACTGCCCTTTATGTTGTGTTATTAAAAGTATCAGCCAATCATTTTTAAAGCAGCAGTATTAAAAATACATTTTTCACATACTTTTCTACTTTGGTATTTTTACACATATTGTCAAATATGAAGAATATATTGAGAAGAGAAAGATGGTAGACAATTTCAGTGCCACAGCATAAAACATTCATACAATAATGTACATAGTGAATGTTGACAAAGGGAACAAGAGACTACCTCGCCTTGACACACTAACACATGCTGAAATTATTTAATCTTGGCTAAAGTCTGATGGAGTGTTTGTGAGACGAGGTCCAGATTGGGGGGTACGGGGAAAGACAAAAACATCCCTTATAATTGTATTTGGATTAATGTGAATAATAATAATAACAATAATAATAATAATAATAATAATAACAACAACAACAACAATAAAATCACCACCACCACCACCAATAATAATAATAATAATAATAATTTTTGCAACTCTATTTGATATATGTATTTTTTGCATATTGCTTTTCCACAAAGTTCTACATACAAATTATTAGGTTGAATATGTAATCCTGTTCAGTGAACTCTGGGTAACTGCCTGGGCTGTGTGTTAACACCTGCATACACATAAAGATGTGTGTATGCAGACACATGTCAAGACCTGTAACACAATTTCAGATTGTTACCGTATGACGCTATCAAAATCCTTCATTAATGGCAGCAGTGCCCTTTTCAACCTTCTCACCATTTTCAGCTTTGGCTCTGAGTGATGGGGAACCCTGGAGTTTATACAGAGTTCATAGAACAGGCTTACATACGTAACCTAACATTCTATTTTACCCATCCTAACCACTGAGGGTATGTTTTAACACCTGGATAACCTATAGTAGTAGGTCACAAGGAACTAGCTCACTCCAAGAGTGACTGCGACTGGAAGAATGTTCAGATATGATTGCTGGTTGGAAACCACCGAGTCCAACCTCAGGCCAGGTCCTCGAAAGCCTAAAAAAGGGTAAGCTGAAGCCAAGTTGATGGATTAAGGTGGTGTTCACATAACACACAGGTGGTGTACTGCCCATTTCAAATATCCCCACAACATTTCAATGTGATTCAAATCCGGGCTTTGACTTGGCCATTCCATAACCATAATTCCATTTCTTGGAGGGTTTGAGCCATTCCTTGGTGGATTTGCTAGCATGTTGAGGATAATTATCCTGCTGAAAGGTTCACTTTTGGTTCACCTTCAGATTTCGGACAGATGGCCTCACATTATCTTCAAGCACTCTTAGATGTGATGCAGAATTCACAGTTGAATCAATGAATGTACGCTGTCCAGTCCCTGAGGCAGAGAAGCAACCCCAATAACATTTCCACCACTGTGCTTCACAGTTGGTATGAGGTGCTTCTCCTGAAAAGGTGTCTTTGGTCAGCGCCAAACACGACTGCTGTTACTGTGGCTAAACAACTCTATCTTTGATTCATTTGTCCAGAGCACATTATTCTAAAATGCCTGGTCTTTGTCTATATGCTCCTTGGCAAACTGTAGTCTTGCTCTAATGTTCTTTTTAGACAGCAAAGGCTTTTGCCTGGCACACCTCACATGTAGGTCGACTTTGCGCAATCTCTTTCTGATTGTAGAATCTTGCACTTTTACACCAACAGTGGCAAGACTTACTAACAGATCCTGTGATTAAATTTTGGGGTTTTTGGAGACTTCTTTTTTCATCAGATGGTCTGCTCTCGGGCTGAATTTACTGGGACAGCCAGTCCTGGGCAAATTGGCAGTCATTTGAAATCTGTGCTACTTGTAAATGATTTTCCATACTGTGGGAATGATGCATTTCAAATAATTTGGAGAGCTTTTTAAACCCCTTGCCAGACATAGGCATCCACATACTTTTTTTCTGAAAGGCTTATAGAAGTCTTTAGATCTAGGCATGATATAAACACTACATACCTCAATAACAAAGGGAACACCAGATATGAGAGGGGTATAAATAAGACAGGTTTTGCTGCACTCCCTGAGCAGGTTCTAATCACTGGCACCCAATCTTGAACACCTGATTCTAATTTTATGAATTTGAAGGTGTGATAAATGTAGAGGTGTACTTACTTTTACCATGTGACTGATCTGTTTTTTGTTAAGTTAAATTGTGAAAATTACAACAAAATGTCAATTGCATGTGCTGTTTGCCTGTTTGCCTGGAAATTGTTGCCTTTTTCAATATATATATATATATATATATATATATATATATATATATATATATATATATATATATATAAATAACTGGATATGTTATGAATCGACCTGGAATTGGATGTGTGTCTGTACTGTCTCAATGCTCAATGAAGAGGATGGTTTGAGTGGCCAAAAAATCTCCAAGGATCACAGAAGTTAGTTGTGTCTTGGGGTCAGAAAGTCTCCAAAACTACAATCTGAAGTCACCTACATCACCACAAGTTGTTTGGAAGGGTTTCAAGAAAAAAGCCTCTACTCTCATCTAAAAACAAACTTGAGCGTCTTCAGTTTTCCAGACACTACTGGAACTTCAAATGAGATCGGGTTCTATGGTCAAATGAAACCAAAATAGAGATTTTTGGCAGTAAACTCCAGAGGTGTTTTGACGCACACAGAGAGGTAGACTTATGGAAAAGTACTTCATGCCCACGGTTAAATATGGTGGTGGTTCTTTAATGTTTTGGGGCTGTTTTTCTGCCAAAGTACCTGGACATTTTGTTAGGATACATGGCATCATGGACTCAAATATCAACAGATATTAAATGAAAACCTGACTGCCTCTGACTGAAAGCTTAAAACGGGCCGTGGTTGGAACTTCCAGCAGGACAATGATCCAAAACATACATCAAAATCAACACAAAAATTGTTTACTAACCACTAAATCAAGGTCCTGCCATGGCCAAATATATATATATATATATATATATATATATATATATATATATATATATATATATATATATATATATATATATATATTTTTATGGATGGTAAGGGGTGCAAAATTATATGAGGAAAAGTCCTGATGACAGAGAGAGAGAGAGACAAAGAGAGAGTCCCCAGTCCTGAGAGAATAATCGTGAGCTTAATCAGACATGCCACGTCTGCCAAGCCCTATCCTAACAGCGGGTGATGTTAATCTTAAGAAATCTTGAGAGCTATAGTGGATATAAAATTCTACACACCCCTGTTGAAATGGCAAGTTTTTGTGAAGTAAAAAAAAGGAAACTAAGATAAATAACGTCAGAACTTTATCCACCCTCAATATGAAATAACAACATATAAAGGTTAAGTGAAAAGAAATCAGAAACATTTACAGGGAAAAAAAAAAAAAAAAACAATAACGTAGTTGCATAAGTGTGCACACCCCTTAACTAATATTTTCTTAAAGCACCTTTGGATTTTATTAAACCACTTAGTCTTTTTAGTTAAGAGTCTATCAGCATGGCACATCTTGACTTGGCAATATTTTCCCACTCTTTCTTGCAAAAACATTCTAGATCCATCAAACTGTAAGGGCTACTGCACACCCCACTTCAAGTCACCCCACAGATTTTTAGTAGGATTCAATTCTGGGCTCTTGCTAGGCCATTTAAAAACATTTCTTGTGGTTAAGCCATTCCTTTGATGATTTTGATGTATGCTTTGGGTCATTGTTGTCCTGAAAGGTGAAAATATGTTTCATTGTCAGCTTACTAGCAGATAGCTGAAGGTTTTGAATTAATTTTGGTAAAAGCCGAAGTTTCAACTGAAAAAATCAGCCCTAAAGCATGATGCTGCCACCACCATGCTTCAACATGGGTATGGTGTTCTTTTGGTGATGTGTTTTTTTGTACCAAACAAACCGTTTGGAATTATGGAATTATTATATATTTTAAAATCGGTCTCATCAGACCATAACACAGTTTGTCACATGGTTTGGGGTGATTTAGTTGAGCTTGGATGTTTTTTTTGTGAGAAAAGGCTTTCATCAAGTCACCCTACCCCAAAGACCAGACATATGAACCAGAACTAGAACCAGAAGACCACATCACCCCGATCTTATCAACACTGCATTGGCTCCCAGTGAAATCTTGCATTCATTATAAAATACTATTATTCACTTATAAAGCACTAAACGGTCTCACGCCACAATATCTAAGCAACCTCTTGGTTTTCTATGATCCGCCACGCCTACTTAGATCAAAAGATGCAGGATATTTGACAGTACCTCGAATAGCGAAAGGCTACAGCAGGCAGAAGAGCTTTCTCTTACAAAGCCCCACAGTTATGGAACAGTCTTCCAATTAGTGTACGGGACCCAGACACAGTCTCAGTGTTTAAGTCTAGGCTTAAAAGGTATTTGTTTACTCAAGCCTACCCTGACTAGACTTTATGTTACGCTAAGCACAGTCCTAACAATCTCTTCTCTCCCTCTCTCCTTCTGCTGAGCCACACACAATTTTATGGAGATACTAGAGATCCTGATCCTTTCTGATCTCCGGACCTGCCTGATCCATTTCGGATGTCCTGCCTCTGGATGGAGCTCTCATCTACTCCAATTACAGATTGCTGGGACTACGGCTGCTTCTAAGGCCATACAGACTTCATATAAGTCAATAATGAACTTTTTCACACTAACTGTTGTTACCCAGATGAGGATGGGTTCCCTTCTGAGTCTGGTTCCTCTCAAGGTTTCTTCCGCTTAACATCTTAGGGAGTTTTTCCTTGCCACCGGCTTGCACAATTGGGATAAATTCACACATTTAAAATTTGTATACCATGTTTATATGTTTCTGTAAAGCTGCTTTGAGACAATGTCTATTGTAAAAAGTGCTATACAAATAAAATTGAATTGAATTGAATGTGAAGAATAGGAGAAACTGTTGTCACATGCACAGAGTAATCAGTACTTGTCAGATATTCCTGCAGCTCCTTTAATGTTGATGTAGGTCTCTTGGCAGCCATAAGAGCCATAATCTTAGTAAGATTTTGTCTTCTCCTTTTATAAATTTTGGAGGGACATCCTATTCTTAGTGATGTCACTGTGGCATGCCATTTTCTCCATTTGTTTATGATGGCCTTCATTGTGTTCCATGGTACATTTAATGTTTTGGAAATTCTTTTATACCCCTCTGTTGATTGATTCCTTTAGACAGTGAGATACCATGCATGCTTTGTAAGCTCATTTAGTAACATGGCTTCAGCAGTCTGATGAAAATATGAAAAAAGTCTGATGAAAACAGAAACAGTTGTTTTTTATTTGGGGTTAATCTGAATAATTTCATTTACAGCTGTATGATAATTACTGTTGAACATGAGATTGAATGTGTGGTAAATTTTCTGAATACAGCCATATCACCAGTTGTGAAAGGGTATGCACCTTATTGTTAAGTTTTTTATTCTTCCTTAAAATGTTTCTGGTTGTTCTCTCTTAATTTTTTTACACACTGTAATTTTATATTGAGGGTGGAAAAAGTTATGACATGATTTATCTTTTTGCCTTGGTAACAAAGCTCTCAAGAGACTCAAGAGACAAATTACAGATAATGGGCTCCATTCTTTTTGTCACTTAACAAATCTGAGAAAAAAAAAAGATACCTGTAACTAATTGTGGAAATCCAAACAGGCTGATTCAGCTCCTGAGAACTGGATTAGCACTGCCAGATTGAAATAACCTCTTTTGTCTTGGAAAAGGCGGATATCTCAAGATTCGAACCCATGATCAGTTAACGATTAGTTAATGCCTTTAAGAGTTTACATTTTTTTCTACTATACACTGTAGTTTAATACTGCTCAATTTACTGGTTCCCTGGTGGACTAGTGGCTAGCATGCGACGATCTCACGCCCGGGGCCAGGGTTCGAGTCCTGGTCAGGGAGCCAAGCCCAGCCACTGGAGGACTGAACGAGCCAGTGCACTCTCAATGGCGGTCCCAAGGCCGGAAAATGGAGCTGGCTACATCAGGAAGGGTAACCGGCATAAAACTTGTGCCAGAATTAAAATGCAGATGGGTGATCTATTTTGCAGGGTTGCACATGCAACAACAGCTTTGAAGAAGGGACAAATTCAACATCAATATCCAGTAGTATATCAAACAGACAACAGTCCAATCCAGCTAAATCAGGAACACACAAATGAAAAAAGGCCCTTGGTTCAAATACAAAAGACTGGGATGGATGAAGCAATGAACAAACAAACAAATAAATACATGCAGGGATAGATAAACTTAAAGAAACAGTCTACAAAAATACTGTATATAAAATGTCAAATAAATAAATAAATAAATAAATATTGTTTTGGCATTTCTGTCCCATTTGTTTGTTTATATATTCATATATCTATGTATTTAATTAATTATTAAATATGAATGATTCATTATGAAAATTAGATGCTGATATTAAAATATTTCTATTTGGTAATTAATTACAAAATTAATCTATCAATTAAGTCCCTTATTGTCATCCATATCCACACATGTGAGCATACCATTTTAACAACCTTACGCATGCGTGTATGGCAAGTATATGTGTATATAAAATATACACAAATATATATAAAATATTTTTTAATTACTATTTAACAGATGTCCTCTAGACTAGACTTCACATAACAGCCATAAATGTGTAAAGATGCAAATAACTTAAAATTGATAAAGATACAGAATCATATAATACCCACCATGCACTGCTCCAATTGGGACTGCACCACATCCTGCTCTACACTGTGGATGCTTAGCACCCCCAGTTCACCCTTCACCTCTTCCAATACACGTTCACATTCTTTCAACCTCTGATCAAAGTTGGCTGGCTTTTGGAAAAGTCGAAACTTTGCTTTCACCTCCAATAATTTAGCCTTACAAAGAATCCAAAAACAATGGTTAACAGTGGTTAATTTCAATGTAAGCTCTTTATTATTTAATTAATTATGTGAATTAATTTGTTATATCTCTTTGTTTGTCTGTCTAAATAATGACCTTGTTTCCTCTGTTTCAATCTTTTATTTTTGCTTGTTTTCACTCCTGCACTGGGTTAAAAAATTTTTTTAACTTATTTTATCAGTTGGATGTAACAGCATTAGAAACATAATTAGGGTTTCTTTTTTTTACGCTAGCAACACATACCTGTACCTGTTATTTATATATTTAAGATTTACTTCTTACTATCAGCTATTGCTTCCAATGTGAACTTATATGTGAACAATGTGACTTCAAAATATTGACTTTTTTTTATTTCTATAACTATTATTATTAAATATTTCAGAACTATATTTATTACCCTTGGTTAATGCATTAAAGAATTATTTTTAAAGAATATAGTCAGTGGTAGCTGTGAAGGAACTTCTCTCCCATGCCTGCAGCGCTACGGCACGCTCTACAGTGCCTCATGCGTTTATCTTTTGATTCATGTCATGTCTCCACCCATGTCCCATCATTGGTTGTCTCCCTCATGTGTCTTGATTACTTGCATCTGGTTTCAGTTTGCCCCTTGATTTGTGTGTGTATTTAAACCTGCATGTCTCTGTGTGAAGTAATGTTCAGTGTCCACCTGCCTGACTTTGCAGAGCCTTTGTTTCATGTCGTTATACTCCAATTATTGACGTAGTTCCATTTCCTTGTTTATGTATTTGTTCAGAATGCATATTTATAAAATCTAGATGTCTTGACCAAAGCGTAGGCATGTCTATGTAACCATTTCTGGTGTTTAGTCAGATTATACAAAACATGTTTTGGGTAACTAACATCTATAACCAGGTTGGCAAATGTAACTGCCTGTAACTTTTGTGCTGGACCAAATCCTACAAAAAGCTTTTGTTAAAATTCTGCGTGATAAACTTTATAGATATGTTTATAGATATGTTCTTGCACCATAAAGAACCTATATAGAAGATAGTAAACTGAAACTGATGCAGTACCATATGTTTCATTTAAAGTTCAGTAAGGCAGATATGTTAAGCTTCACCTATTCATCAGCATTTTCTTTTGCTTGTGTGTCTATTTTAATGTGAAATTTGAAAACAGAAAAGTGTATAATGCTCACATATGTAGCATCAATCTCTGTGACCATTTTTTCGGATGCATCTTCACTGGTCCGTTTCTTCATGCCATCTAGAGTCACTTCATGATCACTCAGTTCAGCCTGAATTTTCTATAGTAAAAATAAAAGAGATTAAAAATGCAGTTTAAAATGTTTGCTTTACCCACAGCATATTTACATATTTTCTGAACGTCTTGTTTCAAGTTATAGAAAGTTACAAGTTACGCTGAGTAATATGCAAACCTGAGCTTCCTGAGGTATCTGAGCAGCGTCTATACCGTCTGCAAGATATGCAGTCAAATGCCGATCAGTTGTCTTTAGAGAATCTTGGATTAGACGCAGAGTTTTGTCATTCTTGTTCGCCCACTGTAAGCTCTTCTCTAGATGTTGTCGCATTTGTAACGCCTGTTGTAGTAAAGGATAATATAGTGATAGATAATGTATAACAATTTTTTTTTTTTATTACATAATAAATCATGTTTCAGACAAAAATAAATGCTGGCTGTCAGGTATTACTTGCAAAAACATTACCAATTGCAACAATCAAGGTATCTAGAATAACTATATCAGATTTTTCAAGATGCTTTGAAACACCCATAGAAACCAAGATTTTTTATTCATGTGTTTAAACTTTAAAATAACAGTTACGTTGTATTGTCAAACACATACCCTTTGCATGAGTTCGTCCCAGCGAATGTTGTAATTTTCCACCTTCTTATGAATGAGCTCATCAAGGACTCCTCCATCCATAAGGGTCTGGGACAACTCACGTATTTGGCTACGATTATATTCAGGATGTTCTTTTATTATGGTATCTATGGACTGGAACAAAAAAAAAAAAAAAAAAGACGAACATACAGTCTGGTAAAAATAAATACACCCAATTTAAATGGTTGGATTTTTAAACATATTTGATCATCTTTGAAACAGTGCCTATTAATAAAGTTGATATATTTGAAGGAAAAAAAAAACACAAGGAAAATGAGCTTTTTCAATCATTTATTTTTTCAATCAGAAATATCAATAGATGTGATATTTTTCTGTGGAAAAAGTAAGTACACCCTTAGCCTCAGAAGCTAGTATTACCCCCTTTAGCAGAAATAACTTCTTGTAGGCATTTTGCATAATTGCCCACCAGTCTCTGACGTCAGCTTGCCGGAATTATTATTATTATTATTATTATATTCTTTCAGTTGCAGGATGTTTGAGAGTTTTCTTGCATGTACAAATCCCCCCACAATATTTCAAATCTGTGCTTTGACTAGGCCTTTCCATAACCCTAGAGTTCTTTTTTAGCCATTCCTTGGTGGATTTCCTAGTGTGCTTAGGATCATTAACCTGTTTATTATTATTCCAAAAGTGTTTGCCTAAATGCTCGTTGGCAAACTGCGGTCTTGCAAAGGTTTTTTCCTGGCACGCCTTACATGCAGGTCAAATTTGTGCAATCTCTTTCTGATTGTAGAAGCATGCACTAGCAGCTGCAAGACTTACTAGCAGATGCTGTGATGAAATTTTGGAGTCCTTGGAAACTTGTTTTTGCATCAGACGGTCTGCTCTTGGGCTGACTTTGCTGGGACGCTCAGTTCCCGGATAACGTGGCAGTCATTTAAAATCTGCACCATTTGCAGATTATTTTCCTTCCACCAGAATGATGTTTTTCAAATAATTTTGAAATCTTTTTAAATCCCTTGCCAGACGCATAGGCATCCACAACCTTTTAGATCTTGGTATGATGACACCACTACACGACACTAGATATGAGAGGGGTATGAATAAGACAGGTTCCACCTGCACTCCCTAAGCAGCTTGTAATCACTGGCACCCAATCTTGAATTGAATTTATGGATTTGAAGGTGTGATAAATGTAGGGGTGTACTTACTTTTTCCATGTGACGGATCTGGTTTTTTGTTACGTTAAATTGTGAAAATTACTATAA
The DNA here is from genome assembly GCF_001660625.3 of Ictalurus punctatus. Classification (NCBI taxonomy): domain Eukaryota; kingdom Metazoa; phylum Chordata; class Actinopteri; order Siluriformes; family Ictaluridae; genus Ictalurus; species Ictalurus punctatus. The sequence goes on from NC_030441.2 coordinate 6,539,000, forward strand.
AATGTCAATGTTATGTGTCATTTGATAGAGCGTATCAACTTCATTAATACGCATTTCAAAGAGGATCAAAAGTTTGCTTGTCCAAATGTCAAAAAATCCAACAATTTCCATGTTGTGTACTTATTTTTTCACATGACTGTATACAGTATATATATACGTACATACACACACTTATATACATACATACACACACACACACACACACACATATATATATATATGTGTGTGTGTGTGTGTGTGTGTGTATATAAGAGTCCAACTACTTACAGCCATAGCCTCAGCTATTTTGTCTGCACCTCCTTGAAAGTTCTCAATCTCATTAAGTTTCTGTTCTAGTAGATCCATCCAAGTATTTTCCTGTTCCAAGTAGCATAGCAATTCACACCAGCAAGCCCACACCTCCTGCAATTGATACAAATGGAATGATGCATTAGGTTGGATGATCTTTGTACATGAATGGTGGAATTTTTATATTTACAGCAGTTAGATTACCTCTAATGTCTTGTATTTCCCATCAAGCCGACTACACAGCCGCTGGTAGTTGGAAGTCAAAACATCTAGTTCTGCCTTTAGGGCCTCGTGTGCTGTGGGTGGAGCCTTTGCAATAAAACTGGTGACTTTATCTTCCAGAAGGCTTACCTTTATTTCTTTCTGATGGATTTCTTCTTGAGCTCTCTGGGTGTTGATCAATGGAGTGAAATAACACACATACGAGACATTCAGGGTATTTTTTTTGTTCTATATTTGGTTTCACAAACTCTCTCTGATGATAAAGAACTTTAAAAGACAGGCATAATTTTGCTTCCTGCAGCAAAGAATTGAATGTTAAGGTGTTACACTGTCTAGGTATTTTGGATGTACAGTGCTGTGAAAAAGTATTTGCCCCATTATGATTTCTTTTTTTGTGTGTATGCCATACTGTTTCAGAAATTAAACAAAATCCAAGATAGAACAAAGGCAACCTGAGTAAACATAAAATACAGTTTTTAATTGACAATGTTATTTATTGAAGCAAAAAGGTTATCCAGTACCAACTGTGTGAAAATGTATTTGCCCCCGTAGTTACTGATTCCCCAAATCTGTGAAACTAAATTCATACTGGGGTTCAGCTTGACTTGACACAACCAGGCCTGATTACTGCGAACCCTGTTCAATTAAAATCAACACTTAAATAGAACTTCCTCCAACAGCATGAAGTTGGATAAAAGGTATTACCCAGTAACACACTATGCCAGAATTGAAAGAAATTCCAGAAATTATGCGGAAGAACTAAAATTGATTGAAATACATAAGTCTGGGAAGGGTTACAAAGCTATTTCAAAGGCTCTGGGACTCCAAAGAACGACAGCGAGAGCCATTATCTCCAAATGGAAAAACTCACAGTACAGTACATAAGTGAACCTTCCAAAATTCCTCCAAGAGCACAGCAACTACTCATCCAGCAAGTCACAAAAGAACCAAGGACAACATCAAAGCACCAAAGGCCTCTCTCGCATAAATAAAGGTCACTGTTCATGACTCCATTATCAGATAGACACTGGGCAAAAATGGCATTCGTGGAAGAGAGGCAAGGCAAAAACCACTGCTAACACATTAAGGCTTGTCTGAATTTTGCCAAAATACATCTTGATGATCCTCAAACCTTTTGGGAGAATGTTCTGTGGATTGATGAGTAGAAAGTGGAACTGTTTGGAAGAGAGGGGTCCCATTACATCTGGCATAAACCAAACACAGAATTCCACAAAAAGAACATCATACCTACAGTCAAGCATGGTGGTGGAAGTGTGATGGTGTGGGGATACTTTGCATCTTCAGACCCTGGGCAGCTTGCAATAATTGAGCGAAACACGAATTCTGCTCTCTACCATAAAACCTAAAGGAGAATGTCAGTCTTTAATCCGTAAATTGAAACTCAAGCGCAACTGGATTATGCAGCAAGACAATCAGTACGTTTACATGGACAACAATAATCCAATATTAACCCGATTAAGATCCAATATTAACCCTGATTAAGAAACTACCATGTAAGCAGCAATTATTGATTACCTTAATCCGATTTAAGTCATACTCAAAGTAAACACAAATGGAATTAAGACCTGTGGAGTATTCCTGTTTTAGTCGCATTATGGAAGCGCATTATAGACATGTACACACTTTAATCACACTATTAACGTCGTGTAAGAGATTTCACCGCATATTGTGACAGGACGCGTACACACACGGCAGTACTCAACCGTTTTACGGCAAACAAGAGAGCACGGCTGCGTCCCAAACCGCGTACTTACCTGCTATACGGTAGGTAAGTATGCGGTTTGGGACACAGCCCACGGCATGACAAATAATTAACCGCACTTGAAGCTTTCATGAAATTAAATATACAACACCCAAAACTGTATACGGTACCATAACGAAGACAAACTGTATGTTGATATGTGAAATTCTGGAGGGAACGTCGGACGGCGTGGTGCGGTGACGTAATGACGTGTGCTGTTAATCCATCTATGTTCTAGAACATGTAAAACAGTAACATGAAAGGAATATTATAAAAGCGACTCATGTAAACACCTTAATCACAATATTGTCTTATTCAGAATAAGGTCAATAATTAGATTACTGTGTCCATGTAAACATAGTCAATGATCCAAAGCATAGGAATAAGTCCTAGTCCTAGAAGTAAGTGAAAGACAGATCTCCAGTTATTGGAAGTATTTGGGTGCAGTTATTGCTGCTAAAGATGGCACAACCAATGAAATCAATGAAAAAAACAAAAAATAAAAACTGTATCGTGTGTTTACTCAGGCTGCCTTTGTTTTGTGTTGTATTTCGTTTGAAGATCTAAAACTATTTACTATGAGATATACACAAAAACTGAAGAAATCAGGATGGGGCAAATACTTTTTCACAGCACAGCACACCCTGTACACAGAAATGTATTTCTCACAGTTATATCCACCTATATATTGGCACAACTGAACAAGCAAACTTATATTCCTTGTTAATTCCAACTTTTTTGTAATATACAGTACAAATAAATGTGTACGTAAGACATTTCAAATCACACAGCAAATTATTAGGAACTACTAGTTTATCATCTTTGACTGGACTGCAATGGTGGGTTATACCTAAACACCTGGAAGCAACATTTATTTTATTTAAACTTACATTTTTAAATATATGACAATTAAGATAATTTGGCATTAAGTAGCATCTGAATATGTATATCAAGGTGCTATTAAAGGAAGATTATTTTGGTGAAAGGAGAATTTAAACAAAGACAAAAGATTACAGTTCCTGAAAAAAAACCCTTAACATTGATGTAAGGAACAATAAAACTGTTTTTGGAAATCAACAGTGAAAAAGTCAGGCTTTCAGTTTGAAAAACACAAACCTTAAGTTCTTCCACTGCTGTATGGAGTTCTTCAGGTGTTTTATAATGGAAATCACGCTCCAAGTAGTCTTCTTCTGCTTGTGTAATCCACTCTTGCATCTCTTGCATCTCCTTCTTTAAACTCACTGTCATATCCAGTCCACCTTTCAAGGCAGATTTCTTCGCATATGCCTAAAGAGAAACCCACAAATAAACGATAGCGATCCATTTCATAGAATACAATATCATCAGGTAGACACACTTAAAATCGTTTAATGGATGTATTTTTGGTTTTTATGTTGTACAAAATCAGAACTGTTATTAGGACTGCTAATTATTACCTGTTTGCAAATTAGTTCCCACTGAGAATTGAGATCATCAAGAAGCTTCTGTATTTTGATAGCAAATGGTGGCTCTGCTTCCTTCTTCAAGACCTGTCCAACCTCATTGATGCCATTAAGACTAGGTTGGACAGTGTGAATGTCATTAACTAAGGCCTGGCAAATAAAAAAAAAAAAAAAGGATTTTTTTTTTTTTTAAACAATCAGCCAGCCAGTCAGTCAGTAAGTCTATCCATCCATTTGCTTTTATTGTATCATTTTGTCAACACAGATATTAAATAATTAAAGACTCACCGTGCACTGTTCTAGCTGCTTCTCAAGAGCCTCTGAATCTCCTAATGCTGGCCACTCCTCATTCAGAAAAACATCAACCTCGGCCATCCACTTCTGCAGGGTATTTGTGTCATTCTAATTGTAAAACATATTTTATTTGCATTAGGTAGGTGTTTTACTTTTTTTCTGTACATACAGTATCTCACAGAAGTGAGTATACCCCTCACATTTTTGTAAATATTTGAGTATATCTTTTCATGTGACAACACTGAAGAAATGACACTTTGCTACAGTGTAAAGTAGTGAGTGTACAGCTTGTGTAACAGTGTAAATTTGCTGTCCCCTCAAAATAACTCAACACACAGCCATAAATGTCTAAACCACTGGCAACAAAAGTGAGTACACCCCTAAGTGATAATGTCCAAATTGGCCCAATTAGCCATTTTCCCTCCCCGGTGTCATGTGGCATGTTAGTGTTACAAGGTCTCAGGTGTGAATGGGGAGCAGGTGTGTAAAATTTGGTGTCATCGCTCTCACACTCCCTCATACTGGTCACTGGAAGTTCAACATGGCACCTCATGGCAAAGAACTCTCTGAGGATCTGAAAAAAAGAATTGTTGCTCTACATAACAATGGCCTAGGCTATAAGAAGATTGCCAAGACCCTGACACTGAGCTGCAGCACGGTGGCCAAGACCATACAGCGGTTTAACAGGACAGGTTCCACTCAGAACAGGCCTTGCCATGGTTGACCAAAGAAGTTGAGTGCACGTGCTCAGCATCATATCCAGAGGTTGTCTTTGGGAAATAGATGTATGAGTGCTGCCGGCATTGCTGCAGAGGTTGAAGGGGTGGGGGGTCAGCCTGTCAGTGCTCAGACCATACACCGCACACTGCATCAAACTGGTCTGCATGGCTGTTGTCCCAGAAGGAAGCCTCTTCTAAAGATGATGCACAAGAATGCCTGCAAACAGTTTGCTGAAGACAAGCAGACTAAGGACATGGATTACTGGAACCATGTCCTGTGGTCTGATGAGACCAAGATAAACTTATTTGGTTCAGATGGTGTCAAGTGTGTGTGGCGGAAACCAGGTGAGGAGTACAAAGACAAGTGTGTCTTGCCTACAGTCAAGCATGGTGATGGGAGTGTCATGGTCTGGGGCTGCTTGAGTGCTGCCGGCACTGGCATGAATGCCAACATGTACTGTGACATACTGAAGCAGAGCATGATCCCCTTCCTTCGGAGACTGGGCCGCAGGGCAGTATTCCAGTATGATAACGACCACTACCTTGCTAAAGAATCTGAGGGTGAAGGTGATGGACTGGCCAAGCATGTCTCCAGACCTAAACCCTATTGAGCATCTGTGGGGCATCCTCAAACGGAAGGTGGAGGAGCACAAGGTCTCTAACATCCACCAGCTCCGTGATGTCGTCATGGAGGAGTGGAAGAGGACTCCAGTGGCAACCTGTGAAGCTCTGGTGAACACCATGCCCAAGAGGGTTAAGGCAGTGCTGGAAAATAATGGTGGCCACACAAAATATTGACACTTTGGGCCCAATTTGGATATTTTCACTTAGGGGTGTACTCGCTTTTGTTGCCAGCGGTTTAGACATTAATGGCTGTGTGTTGAGTTATTTTGAGGGGACAGCAAATTTACACTGTTACACAAGCTGTACACTCACTACTTTACATTGTAGCAAAGTGTCGTTTCTTCAGTGTTGTCACATGAAAAGATATAATCAAATATGTACAAATATGTGAGGGGTGTACTCACTTCTGTGAGATACTGTATGTGATGCTATTACTTGGTTAATACTGACATTGTGAGAGTTGGTTAAAATCATCATAAAATCAGGGCACAAGGCAGGGGACACCCTGGACAGGGTGCCAACCCATTGCACACACATTCACACACCCAATTTTTCCTGGTCACTGTCACCTCTGGTTTGCTCATTAGGGATAAATTCATACATGTAAAATGTATTTCCTGGTATTTCTGTAAAGCTGCTTTGGGACAATGTCCGCTGTTAAAAGCACTATACAAACAAAACTGAATTGAAAGGAGTTTAGCTCTGTCATGAGAGAAAACTTTCAAAAGTTTTGAACATGGCGAGATTGGTTGGCTGTAGATTGTAGATAAACATGTCATATTTCTCATGAATTGTACAGATCAGGCAATGATTTTATATACAGTAGAATATTTTTTCAAACCCCCTGAAACTACTGTGCAGGTCATTATTTTTTATGCGCGGCAAATGCCCGACTTCAGATTGTGTCATGCCGCTCACTGGCACTGAGCCCGTGCTGCATGGTTGTGCTGGGTGACGCCGTTTCTTCTTGCTTTTGAGCATATTCACTTCCCATAGTTAGCTTCCCATGGCGCAAAATTGTTATGGGAAGCGAAGTATGTCTCAACTATGCAAAATTCTGACATAAGCCCATTTTGTGCAAAATCTGCTTATGTGAGGATCAATATTATGTCAAGTGCCTTTGTCTGAATACTAGCATCCATTTGAAGTCTACAAAAGTCTTCAGATTCATATGGAAGACAAATGACACACACACGTTGTTCTAGCCAGTATTTTTAGTTGCAAACTAATATGCTCAAAGTAAATATTCAAAATGAACATTCATTATTTGTCAGCAGATCTTTAAAAAGAAATTAAAAACAGAAAAATGTTGACTGCATAAGTATTCGACCCCTTCAGACTTGTACTTCAGCAGAACCATCTTTTGCTGCAATAACAGCGTCAAGTCTGTTGGAGTAAGTTCAACTCAGCTTTGCACACTGTTTGGGAGCGATTTTTGCCCATTCTTCCTGCCAAATTTGCTACAGGTTCTTCGGGTTGGTTGGATGTTGTTTGTTGACTGCAAAAACGCTTCCCCAGAGCATGATGCTGCCACCACCATATTTCACTGTAGGCATGTTGTTAACTGAAGTGTGGCCTGCGTTAAGTTGGTGCCACACGTAGCTCATTGAAATATATGTCTTGATCTTTGTCTCATCGTACCAAAAAGCACATTCATTTTTGTGCTTTCATATGGCTCATCTTGAACAACAGTTTCTTTCTAGCCACCCTCCCATACAGTCCTCAATTATGCAGAGCTCTTGAAATAGTTGTCCTCGTGCACATCATTCCACTCTCATCCACTGCATTCTGTAACGGCTTCAGAGTGACTGCTGGCCTCATTCTGATTTCCTTCATCATTCTCTGTCTTGTTTCTGTTCTGAGTTTTGAAGAACAGCCTGTTCTAGGTAGTGCTTGGATGGTGTGATGCAACTCCCTCACTATTGATCCAGCAGTGCTTTCCTTCCTCAGAATGACCCTTTGCCTTTATCATTCCTTTCCTTCAGACTGAGAGTTGCTTGAATGACAGTTCAACTGAGGTGGTTTTTGAACAGAAAATGGGAGCTGTTTTAATATTTAACAGTAAAGGTCCATTATAAGTCTCCATCTTTCATCTGGAGCTTCCAAAACCTGGGGGTTGAATACTTATGCAAGCAACAATTTTTTTTTTTTTTTACTTTTTGACTTTCTCTGAAATACTTGCTGACCAATAATGAATTTTCACTTTGAAAATTCATTGAAAGAGAACATGACTTCGCAATAAAAATACTGATGGGAAGAACATGTGTATTTATAATTTGTTAGCAGACAAATCTGATCAATTCCAGGATTTTTTTGGAAACCCTACCTCAGACATCTCTACACAAAAAACATTTAGGCAATTTCGGGGCATGAACTACACACAGGTATTTTGCATGATCTGAATGGAATGTATAAATAAATATAAATATTAAATAATAACTTAAATAAACTTAAACATCTGTGTAAGATGTCTCTGACGATGACCAACTTTCTCTGTGTAACTACAAACACAAAATTTTGGCTTTAGACACCAATTCTTAATATGGCACACTTTATGTGATGTAGGCAATGAACAGAAATTATTACACTGTAACCATAGATCTAAAAGATTTATGTTTACATTTTAACTGCAATGGTGCATATACTGTTGTTCCATTTCTAAAAATGTGGACCTGTGTACTGTAAAAGTGGATGGATGATTTTGCCTATGAGAGCTGCTGTGGATATTGGACTCAATATCTCCCAGCTGCTAGGTTTCTGGGAACTGATATATTTACTAAGTAGATCTGTATGTGAACAGGGGGATTTGTTTGTTTCTATTTTTTAAGCTCATCAAATAAAAAGTATCTATGCATTAACATTTGCATAAGGAATGCTACTCTATAAAAAGAAGAATAGTTTGCTGTAATGGTTGTCGTTACTTCTTTTCACGGCAAAAATCAATAAATTATGTAACTTGGTCATGGATGCCCAAACTTTTGCATACTACTGTAACTTACTCTCTACTGAGGTTCATGGACTCACAACAAATTGAAATTACGCCAGAGATCTGAATAATGATGTGTGTTAACTATGCTTGCATAATTCAAATCTGACTACATAATGATGTGTGTTAACTATGCTTGCATAATTCAAATCTGACTACAGCCCTGCTCATTGTCCTTATTGTGCTCATTGCATTTTGTACATTTTCTGATCAGTTTTTCTATTTATGTCCTTGTGTGTCCTAGTTCCAGAATGAAAACGTACCATGCTATGGTTTGTTTAGTCTGAACCTTGTTTCCCTTGGCATTCCTAGTTCCTTGTTTAGTGTTCCTAGTCAGATTTCTTGATTTTGACTTGCACTTGTTTTTCTCGTCTCTGACATGGATTATCCTTGTGTTTTGCTATCTGCCTGCTCTCTGGCCCTGATCATTTTTGGACTGCCCTAAATAAACATAATAGTGTTTACACACCTTTGTCCTGCTTATCAACCACACTGTACATTACTGAAGACTCCACTGTCTAAGGATGCAGTGAATAAGTGTGGATGGTGTGAGAGTTCTCTGTCTGGTAAGCCATGTACACTCTCTCTTTCTATATCAGACATGCTAAAGAAACAATTATCTAAACCCTTACCTGGAACTGCTGTAGCTTGGCCATGTGTTCCTGCAATTTTTGCACGCTTTCTCTTAGTTGTTCACACAGATGTCTCCAGCAGGCCATCATACTGTCCATCTCAATGTGATACCTTTGAGATAACTCAGGGGGAGCTTTCTGGAACACCTGTTCAGCCATCTTATTAAGATCATCCTTTTTACTCTGGTGCTCTTGTTGTGCTGCTTGAATTGCCTGAAAAATAACATTGCCAAATTAATGCACTAGTTGTTTCCAGCTCCATTTTAGACAGATTCTTACTGCTCCAACTTCAACATACACAATGCAGAGATTATTATTTTACATTTGTTTTCTCACTTATCTTATTCTTGTACAGTTGCAATCAAAATTATTCAACCCCCATTGCAAATCAGGTTTATTGTCAAAATTTACAGACTTTCAGCTGTTTGCAACGAACAAATCAAACAAATGCAATTGAAATGCAACGAATGCTTCAAGTGGTTTCCCCAAATTCAACTGAAAAGGCAACTTATAATGATTTCAAGGGCTTCTACAACGGCTTCATTAGTTGCACCAGGTGTGCTTAAGCTGGAACACATGAAATACTTGAACTGGCTAGGGGCAGAAAATTTATGAAATACCTGAACTGGCTAGGGGTTGAAAATTTATGAAATACCTGGACGGGGCAGAAAAAGGAAGCGATCAACGGATCAGATCTGCAATCAGATTTCTGAGAAGGCAGGTTGTGAAAAACCCTCGAGTGACTGCAAAAGACCTGCAGCAAGACTTCGTGGCAACAGGCACTGAGATTTCAATGAGCACAGTAAGGTGTGTACTAAATGCAGAAGGTTTCCATCCCAGAACTCCAAGATGTACACCACTACTGACCCAAAATCACAAGAAAGGTCGGCTCAAAATCATATAAATAAACCACGGAAGTTTTGAGATTCTGTTCTGTGGAGCGATGAAACAAAACTAGAACTTTTTGGAATGATGGATCAGTGGTATGTCTGGTGAAATAAGAATGAAGTAAGAACACTCTATCTACAGTCAATCATGGTGGTGGCTCAGTGATGCTCTGGGGCTGCTTTACATCCTCTGGCACTGGAAACCTACAGCGTGTGGAAGGCAAGATAGATTCATTGAAGTATCAGGAAATCCTAGGAGAAAACGTCATGCCGTCTGTGAGGAAGCTGAAGCTTGGGTGTCACTGGACCTTCCAACAGGACAATGATCCCAAGCATACCTCAAATTCCATAAAGGATTGGTTGAAGAAGTCATCCTGGAAGACTACCACAGACTAGAGTACCAAGGAATGGGCTAAGATTCCTCAAGAACATTGCTAGAAGCTGGTGTCTGGCTCTGCATCTCGTTTGCAGCAGGTCATAACAGCAAAAGGGTGCTCTAATAAGTACTAAGGATGATTGCCATGAAGGGGTTGAATAATTTTGAGACTGGAGGAGTCATTATAAGTTGCATTTTCAGTTGAATTTGGGGAAACCACTTGAAGCATTCGTTGTGTTGAACTATTTCAATTGCTTTTGTTTGATTTGTTCATTGCAAACAGTTGAAAGTCTGTAAATTTTGACAATAAACCTGATTTGCAATGGGGGTTGAATAATTTTTCATTTTTAATAAATAACTGTACTTCTTGCATATTTGTGATTTTTCTAGTGTTGCCTGTTTAGTAGGTTAAATGTGCACTCATCAAGACCAATTCCTCATATTTGTAGCATACCTGGCAAATGAAACTGATCTAATTCTGATGCAAATTTGTCCCTTGTAGACAGATGTGTAATAGGAAAGGTAAACAAGGGGTTATATTAGATTTTTTTTTGTTCAGAAAGGATGGTGATTTGCATCCAATTCTACATCTGACAGGTAGCCTCTCTATAGGGTCCCCTCAGGTTCACCTATGAGTCTAGCATGCAACTTCCCCCTTGTGCTAGAGTCCCTTAAATACCCTAAAGTTGAAGCTGACTTCTTGCTAGCTGACTTTTGGCTAAAAGCATCGGGGAGTTGCATGCTCTGGCAGTAAGCTCGCCAGATGCTTCAGGGGTGACCTTGTGGATGAATCCAGGACTTTGGCCCAAGGTCATATCTTATTTTGAAACAGTCCAGTGACCTTGCAGCCTTTAATGTGGTGACCCAGAAGAGAATTCCTTGAGCATCACTTGTGAGCCATATTTTAAGGGATACCACTCCAAGAAGTCTGTGCTGCTGCTTCCTCTGTATCATAAAACACTTCCTCTAGATTCTATAAGGTTAACATCACCTTTTCCAGTAATACATCATACATAATGTTAGAAGATCTCGACATGTGTGCACACATACAAGGTATTCAGGTGCTTCACAGCACTATCATAGAATTACATTAATATGTGTAACTATCAACTTCAACGACAAAATCCTGTATAAAAATAAATAAATAAATAAAAATTGAGACATAATACCAGTGTCAATTCAACACTTAAAAGTGGTTATAGCAGAAAGTAAAATGAAGTGTTATGTTATTTCAAAACCTAAAAACAAACCAAAATCTCTTTCAGCCTCTGTTCCATGATTGGGTACTCAGTTACAGCTGTAGAAGGAAGTTTGTCTTCACATTGTTGCATCCATGCCATTAGGGCTGCCATTACTTCCTTGTAGCGTGTAGGTGGAAGGCTAGTCTGGACTAAAAAAAACAGAGAAGAGAAAAAGATTGAGAATACGTCTTAATTGTTAATTTCTCAAAATGTTTGTATTTTGGTTTTACTTCAAGGAATAAACATACTGTACATAAAGAAATTAAGTCTTAAAAAAGCCTAAATTATTAGCAAAATATATTAGCTAAACCAAGAATATAACATTTATATTATCATTATACCAAAGTACAACAATCTATGAATATATATGATACAAATTTCAAAATTATATTTGTCAGTTAAATAAATAAAATATTTCACTGAATACTATATTCTCTCAAAAAAAGGTGTAGCATTAAACATTTTTAAACGATAATCAGAATTGTAGCTTGCCTACTGCCTTGTAAACCAAACTGAAATAGCCTCTTCCAAACTCTAAACTGGAGCTATAGTAGTGCTAATATGAGTCATGAGTTTATTATAGAGCTGTTGTTTGTATGGAAACTGTCATACTTGTGTGCATATACATTATGAGCTAAATGAAAACCAAATTCAGTATAACTTATTTACATTAGAAAGATTCTAACTTTTACTTGTGCTCCAAAAGTGAAATTCTCTCCAGTGTGTTTACATATTTGTAAATATAAAAGCATCTTGAATGTCATTCAGTGATGAGTGAGAAGAAAGTGCTGGTGAATGGGTGGCATTTACTCCTGTTGGTTTTACTTCCACAGACAAAAAATAAATAAATAAATTGTGTGCGCTAATGGAGTAAAATAAATAAATAAATAAATAAATAAATAAATAAATAAATAAATAATTCAAGAAAATAAAAAAAAGACATTGTCTCTCTGCGGCTCACACACACACACACCCACAGCCTCACCCCAACCTCCAAACTTCAATACCCACAATGCAGTGCAGCTAAACATTAACAATGTACTCTCTAACACTAGTGTACTCTGATGTGGAGCTCCTATGCAAATTCCACAATGGTTTGCAGATCTGGTAATATAATATAATCTGTGATACACATCACTGGATATTGTGACAATTGTAATATCATGTTGGGATGATACAATCGTTTATATCACACAAGCTTAATAGAGGGTCACTGCTGTTGAGTATTTGTCTGGCTGGTGGTTTCTGTTGAGCTTAATTGACATAGACCAAATAACTCATGTAAACTGGAATTAACCTGCCTCCTCAAAACATTTAAATCTTTATTTACTCCGAAAGTGACATTAGTCAGACATCAGTGACTCGGAAACTAATCAGTGTTCAAAAGTGCATTTTATTCTAAAGCTAGACTTGTCAGGGAAATCCATGTCAGGGAAATCAGACCTTGGTGTTCCATGAGTAATGACAGTTAATTGTCTGATTCACATTTCACAAATGAGTGATTTGTTCTTCATTTTTAAGAACACTTAATTGATGAACTTTTCCAGACAGAAATTAAGCCTAGCATAGATGTGTGTTCACTAGCTTTGAAATCATTATGATGCTCTGCTCATGCCCAGACATGATGCTCGCTTATGGAGAAAGAGACAGAGAGAGAGAGAGAGAGAGAGAGAGAGAGAGAGAGAGAGAGAGAGAGAGATCATAAATGTAAGTGAAATCACTGGGCTCAGGTATGAAAATATTGGTACCAGTGGCTACTTTTTGCAAGGATGAATATTAGGTAGTCCATCAAGTCCAGTCCCTCATTCAAGTTTAATGATAACAGGCTAATGATAAGCCTGTCAACTGTCTGCTGAAAACTGATAGGCTGTAAGTGGCAAATCAGGTGATCTTTAATTTATCATGAAAATAGATCAAACTAATTATGAGCTACTACTGTTTATGTTAACCAAGCCCAACATAGGAAGATTTGACTGGCATATTGTTTACTGTCTTCAAAATCCAAAACAGTATTTGATCCAAACCACAAAACCATCAAAGATTAGTTGAGAACAGTAGTTTTAGGAATCAGTGCTAAAAATTCTGACTGTATGATTATCATTTTATAAATAGGTGCAGGGCCTCATAAGTACACACAGCTGTGAGTGAATTATGTTGTGTTCCACAGTCCCTTCATCAAACATTACTCACTTAATACAAGCTGTTTCTCTCTGGCCTTTAAGTCTGCAAGAACATTCTGGTAGTGGTCCTGGAATGCAGCTATATCAGCATCAAAGAGCACCTGTGTTTCCTCTTTCTCTCTTAGCTCTCGAAGTTGTTCACGCAAGTGCTCCACTTCTGGTTCAAGCACAGACAGACGAGCTATCTCATCCTAGAAACAGGAGTAAACATTTGGTCTATCAATGATATTGATAGAAAACAATGAAGAAATTAGAGCTGTAGCAATGTGTCAAATGTTCATGCATAATGTAGTAATTTCAAATATCATATAACTAACAGCATTAAATGTGGTCAGACATAACTGCTCGTTTATAAAGAAAATATATCCAGTTTGGTAAACAATGAATCAATAAGCAATGTTTAATTAGAGAAAAAGTGACATTGAATTTTTCTATAAATAAATATAATTCTGTTATAAATAAGTATAATTCTCTTCCTCGCACTTGCCCAGCTCAGACCACTCCCACAAATCATGCCTGAACTTTTTCAACCGTGCTATTTGCTAGACTGCTAAAACGGGTGTGTAGACTTTTTATATTCACTGAATATATCCCCGTGTTTGTATAATGCCTTCACAAAGTCTTTTTTAAAAATTTAATTAGATATAAACATATAAAGGTTACAAAGCACACAGTTATACACTGTAATCTATGTAAGAAAAGGGTACACGTTGTCGTTAATATCAGACGCAACGTAACAAAACAGATACAACACAATATATAACAGACGAGTGCAATGTATATGTTGCAATCTATTAAGTATTGTGTTATCTTGAGATACACAACACTCAATACATACAGGACTGTATTTGTTGTTAAGAAGAATGTCTAAGCTCCAAATGGGCCAGTGAGTTTATTTCTCCGAGTTGCTGCGAGTTGTTTTCTAATGAAGAAGGTTTACCTAATAGGTTAACCTAGTAGTGAGGCTATTTTTGTTCTATCTTTCCTTCCAGTATATAAGCAGTATGACCTTTTTGGTTTGTGATAGTAGTACAAATGGTTGTAGCTGGATATTATGAGATGATGAGAGGACACTGAGTATTGTGAAAGACGGGCAGAGTGAGAAGCTGAGGATCACAGACATCTTTCTCAATACTTCTGACCAGAACGTCTAGATGAATGGAAATGACCAGAAAGGAGGGGAGGAAACAATATTTAAAAGATATTTTGTGTGCTAATAGTTTTGTTTAGCTATGGCAAGCTTTCATCTCAAAGAGATTCCTGGAAGAGTAGACTGAACCTTACCGCATACAATTGCACATTCATTGCAGAATAAAGAAGATTAATGGTTGTGAACAGTTCTAAATATGAACAGCTAAGTGTGCATTTACAGGATAAACAAAGGTAGGTTTAAAAAAAAACAACCTTAATCATGTTCTAGATTAAAATACTAACAAAATATTATTGTGCCAATTCCACCTGTTGTCATTATAAAAGATGCTGCCATGGTTGGGAAGATTTCAGGTGAAATCAAGTAAAATAGTGAAGGGGAAGGAGCTTCCTAAAGTGCATAGGGTAAAACTCTTATGATCCTTATCATGTGATGAAGCCATATGATTGCTTCATCACATGACCTGAAAGTCAAGCTCCTAAAAGTAAAATAACTGGATTAATTAAATAACAAAGCACTTTTACAAAGAGGCCAAACAGGAGAGAAACCTTTTAAAAAGCATGAAATGGTTTTGATTTGTGTGAATTTGCAGACATGTTATTCATAATCATTCAATCAAAATAGACTGTTACTTGATTTTAATGTATAAAATGATTTTGGAACCATTTTAATGATTTTTATAGTGGTATAACAACACAATTTAAAAAAAAAAAAAGAGTATAAGATGCCCCTATACAATAGTTAAATTTTTATGCTATAACAACAAATGCTAATTGTTTGTTGGTTTTTGTATTATCTTGTTCTCGCTAATTTCATATGATTTACTGTCAAATTCATTTGACAGTAAATGAACATTCTTCTTTCATCTTATGGGGGATTGGAATGGAGTGTGAATTAACTAGTCCACAGTTAAGTACGAAGACTACTTATTTTATTTTGTGTGAAGTCATTAAAGTCCCCTTAATCCTATTTTATTTGTTGTCTATTAGGGACGCATAGTTTTACACATGCAGTGGGTAAAGGGCATTACCTGGAAAGACACAGGAATAGACAGTCCTGCATATGGACACAAAACAAACAGACATTGAAGGATACACCTAAAGAGGAATAGGACCCCATGCACATTGGAAAACACAGATGGTTACCCGGCAGCGCTCAAGCTGGATCCTCAATGGTTCTGGCTCACACGCTGGAGGTTGCTGAATTTTCAGCCAGTTCTCTGAATTTGCTACCATCTGCTCCAAGTTGTGGAAGAGATTGTAGAAAGCCAGTACTTTAGTCTGGTAGGCCAGCCATGCTAGCCTCTCAGCCAGCAGAGAACAAAACTCAACCCACCGGGCATGTAACTGCTGAGCGGCTTGTTGAATATCATCAGAATTCTGCCCATCTATGAAGGAACATTTTTCTGTATTAAATTTGGTATGAAGAATATTTGGCTCATGAAGAATATGAAAATTCCCAAAAACCCATAATGCCTGGTTTCTACTGACTCCACTTGACCTGTAGTCTATTCCCAAGAGCAGGATTTGCGGTTTAACCAGATAACATAACTTCAGAGTCACAAAAATGTGTCTTTTTAGGTTTCAGATTAATTTTTCTTCAACATAAATTCTGGATGCAAGCTTCAAGGCTCTCAAAGTGGGGTTTGGGGAGTGCTTAGTTGTGGAAATCACAATCTTATTACGTTCTTATAGTTATTAGCCTATTTAACTAGACTATTGAACTGAATGGGTTTGATACAAACAAGTATGCTTATAAATATGTAAAAAAAAAAAAAAATACTAATAATAATAAGTAGGCCTTGTACATGGATAGAATGACAATAAAAACTAGGTTACAGCATCTAATCTCTAATAATTAAAGCCAACTTGGATCTAATGTGTTCCCTCAGTGAAACATTCAGGGGAAAAAAAGCTCAGTGACTCCAGCAAATAGCCAGAACATTACTGCACACACTTAATTAATGGGCCTGATATTTTAATAGGATTATGTTCATAAAATAAATATGTGCTTTGTTAGTCAGTGGAATTATTATTTTTACAGTTAAAGGGTCCCTGGCTCAAAAGGTTTTGAGAAACCCTGGGCTTACCAACTGTAATCTTTTGCAGTGACTCCCTGTGTCATGTCCACACAAGAATCGACATCCAACTACACTACCCATAACACCATGCGGCCTACAAACACGGCCACCAAGAACACCATCTCCCATAACACACGGCCCCTCTGAACTGATTACTGATCAGCACGCCTGAACTCTAACACACATGGACAGTATATAAGGACTCTTAGTGCACTCACCTAACTGTGAAGTATACGCTCTTTGTTCCTTATCAGTCGTTACCAAGCCATTCTTGCTATTATAGTCTCTCAGGTTTTTTGATCCTGTGTTCTCGAATCTGATTTTTTGCCTTGACCTGTTCATGTTTTTTTGCACATCACCTAACCATTGCCTGTTTTTAAACTTTGTCTCTTTCTAACATTTTTGGACTTTTTGCCAGCTCCCTCAATAAAATTACTCAGTACCTGCATCTGTGTCCGTATCATCCACCTGAAAGAATACTTTGCCGTCACATGGATACAGCAGGTTATATGGAGTGACATCAAGTGTTGATGGCACAGGGCTGCCTCATCTGAGAACAAAAGCTGATAACCATGCTCAGCACAGTTAGCACAGCTCTGTGCCTTTGCTAACTTCCCCAGCAGTGACCTCCCTATCTGCTTCTTCGTTCATCACACGTCCAGACTAATATGTAGTCGATCCTGCAAGACGCAAGGGTTTCATGCTCCGATGCTGACTCTGCCTCTGGGGGTCAATATGGAATCCCAGAGCAAACTAAGATCATGCAATATGTCACATTGCTGACCACCAAAAGCCCTGGCATGGGCCATGGCTGTATGATCCCAAGGGGTTGAGCACACAGCATCCTACAAACTATTCCATCAGTTTTTCCCAGCATGCTTTTTGGGGGCAAGCTGGACTAACTGAGCACCGCAGAGTTTGCCCTAAACTTCTACATGCTATTTGTTGGAAGAGGCTGAAATGAGCCAGGCTATCCACCAGGGACCTCTGCATTGCCACAGGTTGGAGGAAACGCTCTCATTTCTACATTGGGCCACTCAAGATTCTACAGAATATCGAGGTAACGTACAAGCTGGACCTACCACGTCACAGCTGCCTAGCTCCAACATTTCACGTCTCATTTCTGAAACCAGTTACACAAGGTCCCCTCGCCAAAAGCAAACCCCCTCCCACGCCTCCAGCACCCCTACAAATTTGGCCGTCAATGACTCCAACTCCCCTCATACACAATCCCTCTCACCTGATTACTGATCAGCCCACCTGAACTCTATCACACATACACATAGTATATAAGGACTCTCAGGAAGAGTAGTATAAAAAAAATTGCCAAATAAAGATGTACTAAATTGGCAGACTCTTACCCAAAAAGACTCTTACCCAAAAAGAGTGCTCTATTACATGCAAACGGTGCTTTAAACCTTAGTGGGTGTGCACACTTAAGCAACCAGGTTATTGGGGGGGGGGGGGGGGGGGGGGGTTCTTCTTTTTTTCCTTTGTATTTGTTTTGATTAAAATGTAAATGTATTTGTTTTGATTAAAATGATTTTTTAAAAATTAAAAATATTACTAGTAAAAATACTAAACCCAAAGAAAAGTCTTTAAAAAATGTGTTTACCACTTGTGAGCTGATCTACTAGAGCCTGAGCTGACCGCGTTGCTTCCTGTAGCTTTCTAAGCTTCTCTGGTTTTTCTTTATCAATTGCCTACAAGATAATTAAAAGAGATAAAGATGACATTGCTCAATATAAAATGGCGTTCATAATTTAATAATACTTGAGTTTAAAAAAAAAAAAAAGAGTTTATTTTAAAGCTTTCAGGTAACCATTTATTCAGTGGCATCTGTATCATACGGTCTGATCTCACCAAGACTTTCTCATAGAGGTCTGCAACACTGCCCTCTTTGCGTGAAATTGAGAATTCAGGACTCTGTAAGGTGGCTTCTGAGCGGGTCATGAAACTGTGAATCTCAGTGAAATCCACGTCGAACCTGAAAAGACAAATTTATGATCAGATGCGTAGAACAATGTTGCTGATTTTGTGTCTTATAGTTAATATTAGTGCTCAGAGAACTAAGAGATTATCAATGCTGTAGGTATTTTAAGTTGCTGCAATATAAAGCAGAGCACTTGTAGGAAGAAAATTTAAATCAAGCATCACTGCAATTGCAATCAATTACAAATTTGCACAGTGCAGCACAGTGACATTTTGATTTCAGGTCTACATTTTATTGGTCTTTAATAAGTGTACAGTGTTTGACCAGAGCTATGAAGAATCAATACATCTTTTGAACACATGAAAAATAAAAACCCAAGTTAAATTATGTGCATCACTACACCCCTAACAAGCAAAGACTTGGATACAAGTGTGAGCATTTCCAAATTCCAGTCTACTATTTTAGTCAGTATGAAGGAAAGTGTCAAAGAGTTAAAAATACAGTCTTTTTTCCCCACAGGTTAGACTAACATCAGGTGATATTGATGCCTGCCAGATACTGAGCTCGTGTAAGAGATAATACCACCCAGATCATAGCAGGAGAGTGGTTTGAACTGTAGCAATGTGGCGGGGCGAAAGGTAGTGGGAGACCGATCACAGGCAGGATGGTTAATAATGCTCTCAATCTAAGGAGTGAATTAATAATGGAACTGCATCAACTGAGGAAAGTAGGAAATCAGGAGTTAAATTGCACAGCACTGTGATCAATGAGACAGAAATAGATGGTCTCAACAGTAAGTATAGGCAATTCATGAGAAAAAGTCAAGTGTGTGACGTAGGTAATGAGTGGGGCCCAACACTGATGGAGAGATTGAACTAGACGAGCAGATACAGGAAATCAGGAAGCAACCAAATGCTTAGACGGGCAGCATGCATGGTGAAAACAGCAATAATGAGAATACTGTCATGATGAGAAACAATGTCAAATAGAAAATCAGAAAAATTTTCAATAAAATCTCCATTGGGTTTAGGGGGCCTGTATACAAACGCACATTACACTGGTACTGTGAGAGCTGTGCTTGGCATAACTAGACTAGAAGATCTAGGCGAGATGAAGAAACAGCAATCAGCAGTGTTAACTTCAACAAGGGGGGCGTGATTTCTGTCGCTAAGCCAGGTCATGAAGAGAAAATCCAGACTGTGAGACACAAAAAAGTAATTTAAGACTAATTCAACCACAGATCGTCATGAATGGAGCTTTAGTCAAAAGGTGCTTGCTAACATAACTAACCAATATTACACTTCAATATAACACTTTATTCGAGGACAATTAGTGAATGCTTTGAAGACAGTGAGTGACACTTATTCTTCATAGACACACTGTAATATTCCATAAACTTTCTTTTTTCCTAAATAGTTAATTACAGAACATGGGTATATGCATTATTGCAGTTTCAGGTGCACCATTTCCAGGTGATTTAATGTACTAAATGTGAGAATTATTTAATATAGACCATTCTAAAAAGCAGTCCATATATAAAAGTCCAATATCCCATCAGAATTTACATGATTTGAAGCCAATGAGTCAAGGTTTACATTAGTTAGTCTTCTTATATATAAATTTACACACACACAGGAGCACCAAAAATGACGGGATTTTCAGGAATAAAAAATTTCTTGTGGCAATGCTCCTATGAACAATTTATAAATAAATCTGTTTGTATGCAGCCTGATACATGAGGCCCATCTTTACAAGTGTTTTTGGAGAGTAGTGGAGTATGAAACATCATGCTCCTGGAATATACAAGTAATTAAGAGGTCCCTCCTGTTCACACAGTGTGTTAGTGCAAGGAAACAGTAAAATGTGCAGGGCAGCTATAATTCATGACCAGGACTGGGAAGCACTATACCACTTAGCATTACCACATTAAACACATTATTAGGCAACTACTCTTTCATGCAATTATCTAAATCAGCCAATCGTGTGGCATCAGTGAAATGCATAAAATCATGTATACACAGGTCAGCGGCTGTTCACGTTAACCACTAGAATGGGGCAAAAATGTGATCCTGACAGTTGCATGATTGTTGGTGCCAGACAGGCTGGTTTGAGTATTTCTGTAAGTGCTGATTTCATGGGATTTTCACACAACAGTCTCTTGAATTTTCTGAGAATGGTGCAATAAATAAAAAACATCCGGTGAGCAACAATTCTGCGGACAGAAACGCCTTGTTGATGGGAGGGGTCAAGGGAAAATGGCCAGACTGGTTTGAGCTGGTAAGGGTAGCTCATAAACTCTCTGTACAACTGCTGTGAGCAGAAAAGCATCTCAGAATGCACAACACTTCGAACCTTGAGGTGGATGGGCTATAACAGCAGAAGACCACATTGGGTTCCACTGTCAGCCAAGAACAGAAAACTGAGGCAGCAATGGGCACAAGCTCACCAAAATTGGACAGCTGAAGACTGGGAAAACTTAGCCTGGTGATTAATCTCAATTTCGGATGAGCCACACAGATAGTAGGATCAGAATTTCACCACAACAGCATGAATCCATGGACCCAACCTGCCTGGTGTCAACAGTCCAGGCTGGTGAAGGTGGTATAATGGTGTGCGGAGTGTGTTCTTGTCTCATTAATACCAATCAATTGTCGCTTGAATGCCACAGTGTATGTGAGTATTGTTGAACCTGAAACAAAACCTCACCTCTTGCGAAGCTCTGAATCAACAACAATCTGGCGCTTCTTTTGAGGTGGAGGGGTAGTTAGACCCTCTTTAACGTGCTTCACCACTTTTTTCTGATGCATGGTAATGCTGGTTTCCACAGGTGTGTGTGTGCTTTCAGACTGGGATGCAGTAAGAGTGGTTGAAAGCTAGGAGAAATATAAGTCAATGCAATTATTCAATGTGTTGTTCAAAGCTAAATGAGATGACACTGATATACAAATGTAAAGAAAAAGTGGTACAAAAAAGGTGTAAAGTTAGTACAGTGAGATCAGATAAATATTTCATAAACTATAAAATAAGAACAGGATAATATAGATAAACTTCACCTTGGTGCTTGTGAGCTGAAGTGACTGTACTAGTTTGTCCCACCGCTGAGCAAACTTTTCTAACTTTGCTTCAAGTTTTTCTGATGCCGGCTTATTCCTAATGCTGGACAACAGATCTTGAACAAGGGAGCAAAGTTTGTCCATGGTCTGTCTTTTGAGCTCAATGTCTGCTTTCAGAATCTGTGTAATACAATCAGTTTTCAAATGTATAAACATATTTATATCACTTTTCATCTTCTAAATATGTGTATAGTTGCTAGTTCTTACATTTGTCTACACACCCAACACACAAACACCCCTCATTAAAAGTATACACTATAGACTATAGATTTTGTTATACACTATAGATATGTGGGCTTATGATAAAAAGATGAATAGATTAGAAGATAGATCAGAATTTCAGTTTTCATATTTACATCTAGATGTGTTAAACAACTTAGAACAGGGCACCTCTGGTGGCAGACCACCCAATATTTAGGTTAGCAAAAGTATTGAAACAGATAGGCTTTGAGTAAATTAAAGTAAATACACTTAATATTCGAGTATGCTTGAAGCCTAAGCCTTTACTAACTCTTGGCTATTCAGTCATATGGCTGAAATGCATATGCATTTTTTTTGTAACTGAAAGACACACAAGCGACATTTTTCTACACTCCAAGGAAAACTGTTTTGAGTGACACGTAATATTTGGTTGTATATCCTTTGCTTGCAATAACAGCATCAAGCTGGCGACCCAAGGACATCATCAAATTGTTACATTCTTTTTTTGTGGTTCTTTTCCAGGCTTGAACCACAGCTTCTTTCAGTTGTTGTTTGTTTTGAGGGCTTTCTCCTCTTCAGGAGGTGAAATGCTGCTCAAATGGGTTACGGTCTGGTGACTGACTTGGCCAGTCTAAAGCCTTACACTTTTTCCCCTGATGTCCTTTGCTGTGTCGGCAGTGCGTTTTGGGTCATTGTTTTGCTGCATGATGAAGCTCCTTACAATTAGGCTGGGCATGTGTCTGTAAAATGGCAGACAGAATGTTTCTGTAAACTTATGAATTCACACTGCTGCTACCATCATGAGTTACATTACTAATAAAGATTAGTGAGCCTGTTCCAAAAGCAGCCTTGAAGCCCAAGCAATGGGCTACCTCCACCTTGCTTGTATGTTTCGGATCATGAGCAGATCCTTTCTTCCTCCACACTTCGGCATTTCCATCACTTTGGTAAAGGTTAATCTTGGTTCCAGTATGTTTGTGGCTCATCTCTGTATTTCTTAGCAAATTTCAATCTGGCTTTCTGATTTCTACTGTTGATGAGTGGTTTGTATCTTGCGATATGGTAAGTCTTTTAAATTGTGATACCTTCACCACTGCCCTGTGGAGGTTGTTGGTGATGTGACTGTTGATTTTGAGGTTTTCTTCACAGTTCTCATGAGGTTTCTGTCATCAACTGCTGCTCTTTTCCTTGGCTGACCTGTTTGATGTCTGGTTGTTGGTACACCAGTGGTTTCTTTCTTTTTCAGGACATTCCAAATTATTGTATTAGCTATACCCAATGCTTGGCATGCAGTGGCTCTGATGGATTTTCCATCGTTTTCCCTGGCTTTTCTCCCATAATCAGCTCTCTGAACTTCATGTTAATTCATCCTTTTTAACAACAAATGCAGTCTTCACAGGTGAAACCTAGGGCTCGACCCAAACATAGACTTTCAATGCTATTAATTGTTCAAACAATCAATCTAACATTGCACACCTGGGCAACAAGAAACACCTGTCAGTCAAATGTTCCAATATTTTTGATCACTTGAGAAATGGGTGGGTTCAAACAAAAGTTGCCATGCCTAAGTTGTGTAACAACAAGCTGTTTCAATTAATTACTACTCCAAATTCAGACTGTTAAAAAAGGGGATAAATACTTATTAATTAAGCAGTTTTTAGATTTAAAATAAATAATTCTGAAGACGTAAATAATCTACTTCATTTTATTTCAGTAGAGTCACTTCAAAAGGAGCAGGGAAAAATATAATTTTGCTGTTAAATTTGATGTTGCAACACAGCAAAACGCCAAATAATCACTAGGGGTGAATACCTGAGGCAATACTACAATACTTGGAGGCACTGTATATACAGTGCCCTCCACTAGTATTGGCACCCTTGGAAAATACAAGCAAAGAAGGCTGTGAAAAATTGTCTTTTATTTCTAACCTTCTGATCTTTTGTTCAAATAATTCACAAAAATACTCTGTTCTCATGCATACCAAACAATTGCAAATGCAACATAAATTTATCGAAAAATATCTTTGTTAAATATAGGTGTGCCACAATTATTGGCACCCTTATGAATTCATATGAGAAAAATATATTTGAAATATATTTCCATTGATATTTTACATTTTTTTAGTACACCTGAGTGACTAGGAACAGGAAATTGTTCAACCATGATACAAATATGACACATAGGCCAAAATCCCTTAGTCATTCATAACAATGGGTAAGACCAAGGAATATAGCTGTGATGTGCGGCAATAGGTTGTTGAGCTTCACAAAATGGGGCGTGGCTATAAGAAAATAGCACAAGCATTGAAAATGCCCATTTCCACCATCAGGGCAATAATTAAGAAGTTCCAGTCAACTGGAAATGTTATGAATCAACCTGGAATTGGACGTGTGTCTATATCATCTCAACGCACTGTGAAGAGGATGGTTCGAGTGGCCAAAAAAATCTCCAAGGATCACAGCTGGAGAACTGCAGAAGTTAGTTGCGTCTTTGGGTCAGAAAGTCTCCACAACTACAATCTGAAGTCACCTACATCACCACAAGTTGTTTGCAAGGGTTTCAAGAAAGAAACCTCTACTCTCATCTAAAAACAAACTCGAGCGTCTTCAGTGTGCCAGACACTACTGGAACTTCAAATGGGATCGTGTTCTATGGTCAGATGAAACCAAAATAGAGCTTTTTGGTAATAAACACCAGAGGTGGTTTGGGTGCACACAGAGAGGTAGCCGTATAGAAAAGTACCTCATGCCCATGGTTAAATATGGTGGTGGCTCTTTAATGTTTTGGACATTGACCTGGACATGACCTGGACATGACCTGGACATGACCTGGACATGACCTGGACATTTTGTTAGGATACATGGCATCATGGACTCTATAAAATCTCAACAAATATTAAATTAAAACCTGACTGCCTCTGCCAGAATGCCAGAAGCTTAAAATGGGCCGTGGTTGGATCTTCCAGCAGGACAATGATCCAAAACATACATCACAATCAACACAAAAATGAGCCACAAAATCAAGGTCCTGCCATGGCCATCTCAGTGCCCTATCTCTAAACCCATAGAAAAGCTGTGGGGTGAACTGAAGAGGAGAGTCCACCAGTGTGGACCTCAAAATTTGAAGGATCTGGAGAGATTCTGTATGGAGGAACGGTCTCAGATCCCTTTTAATGTATTCTCCAACCTCATCAAGAATTATAGGAGAAGACTCAGAGCTGTTATCTTGGCAAAAGGTGGTAGCACAAAGTATTGACTAAAAGGGTGCCAATAATTGTTGCACATTTAACAAAGATTTTTTTTGATAAACCTGTGTTTTGTTTGCAATTGTTTGATATCCATTATAGCAGAGTATGTTTGTGAATTTTTTAACAAAAAATCAATAGGTTAAACAATAAAGACAATTTTTCACAGCATTCTTTGCTCATATTTAGCAAAGGTGAAAATATTAGTGAAGGGCACTGTTTGCACATAACCAGATTTCATAATTGATTTACTAAAATATTCTGTTGTAAAGCTATGTAAAAACATGCTGAAAATACTTTGAACAGAGGAATAATGCACACAATAACTTACAGCAAGTTTTCTGAGATTCGCCGTCACTTCATTGTGATCAGTGGTACCACTGCTTTGGATAGAAAGAAATAACTGCTCCTTCTGTGTTAGCCAGGACTCAAACATATGCTGAAAAAATGACAGTTGGTTGGGTGGGAACACAATCATGAAGTGAAGGACTTCTGCTCCTTATGAGCATTGTTGTTTAAAGGGTTATTTCAATACATAGACACTGGTTAGTTCTGGTGGCTTTGTTGACACCCTCTGCAACCGTAGCCCTTATTAACATTACCAATAATCGTAATAATGAAATAACAATAAATAAACCAAATATACGATGTACAATTTGATGAAAATATTGTACTTTATTTGAAACTAAAGCCTTTTTGTTCCTCATCAGTACCTGTTCCTCAGTGAAATCCTGCCAACTCCTCAGGATCTTCTGAATAAGGATCCACCGGTCCTCCGTCCATTTACAGATGGCTGCCCATCGCTCTCCAAGGTTCTGTGTGATGAACATACAGGTAATATATTAGTTTTGTTCACTAAAAGTAAGGGTATGAAGGCTCCCAAACCCAAAGCAAATGCTGTTTGCTACATTCCCATTGAGGAGGGATGATAGGAAGCCCTAAGTACTATACTTGACATTCTTGTCAGATGTAGATTACAGTAAATTACATGTTTTCTTCCAAGCATGCTATTTCATGACAATACTGAAGGAGGAATTATGCAGATGAAAGGGGTTATTACTGAGCATGTACTGTACAGTGACTTGCAAAATCACAGGGTGTCTCAAAAGTCCCGTACATAGGAGAAATTAACACTTTTTAGCAAAATGACTTTTGCTCATACTTATATATTTTATAATTTATATACTTATGTAAATTATGTAAAGTATGAACCTCATTATGAATGCATCATAGATTTGGGGAATTAGTAACTACGGGGGCAAATACATTTACACACAGTCCCAGTTGGTGTTTATATATATATATATATATATATATATATATATATATATATATATATATATATATATATATATATATATATAAGGTTTATGTTCACAATCGATTAGTTGGCCAATTATTTTTGATTAATCGGATTTTGGGGCCGGGCAACTTCCAGTACCATTTTTTCATTTATTTAAAATAAAACCCACAAGCTGAGTGTTACAAATATAAACTTAAGACACACAGACTGACACCAGAATATATATATATATATAACTAATTTTGGACTGTAATTCAGTGCTTTTTTATGCATCCATAAAAATACATAAATACTTAAATAATACAATATAAACTCGGTGTGACATTTCACTTGACTCTCTGAATTATCTTTTGTTTATTTTATCCATCAATGCGACACTTGAACTTCTCTACCACTTATAGGTTTTTGCAAATTATCATTACATTTGTAAATACATTTAAAATAAATCAATGAACGATCGTCAGCTCAGCTAACGTGATCTTTGTGAATGCATGCGAATAACCAAATTGATAAATTCATAACTTCTCATTTGAATATATTTTGATACATTTAACAAAAAAATATATAATATTTAAACATTTTAAAAACTTTCCTACGGACCCCCTGCAATTACACCACTGACCACTGCACTAGACCGTAGAGTATATAGTGTATAGTGTAAGTGTATAGTACTTCATTTGGGACACAACTTTAGTATTTACTCTCCGAAGCGTGTTTTCAGAACAGAAGTAACGTAATGAGGAAATGTACCGCGCGCAGACCAACTAATGGACAATGAGATTCATTGACAACGATTTTCATAATCGATTATTATCGTTTTTATCGATTAGTTGTTGCAGCTCTGATTATATATATATATATATATATATATATATATATATATATATATATATATATATATATATATACACATACATACATATATATATATATATATATATATATGTATATATATATATACACATACATATATATATATATATATATATATATATATATATATATATATATATATACATATATACATATATATATACATATATACATATATATATACATATATATATACATATATATATACATATATATATATATATATATATATATATATATATAAATATATATATATATACATATATATATACATATATACATATATATATATATATATATATATATATACATATATATATATATATATATATATATATATATATATATATATATATATATATATATATATATATATACACACATACACACCCCCATTGGGAAAATAATAAATAAAAACAATATATTAGATGTTTAAAAATATTACATAATTCATAACCGATACCTGTTTGTCAAGTATACACCAATCATGATGTGGCCCAACAAGCTCAAATTTCATTGGACATGTGGAGCGGAACGGTAATGTGGAATGGAGAGGTAATTTCCTGGTATAATTTATAAATTGGTTGAAAACTGCAGAGCCACCGTCTGTTTTCAGATGAGTATCATTCTTTCCAATCTGAATGGACAGCCAAATTTGCATTTGTAGAAATGCATTAATGGTAAGTAGTATTCAATTTACTCTCACTTACGTATTGCATTTGGTATTGTTTTACCATTGGATGAAGCCAGTTATCCAATCATTTAATCATGTGGCAGCAGCACAATGCATGTGTGGTCTTCTACTCATGCAGATATAGGTGAAGAGCTTCAGTTAATATTCACATCAAACATCAGCAAGAGAGAAAAAAAGTGACTCTGTAACTTTAACTGTGTCATTGTTGTGGGTGCTAGATTGGCTAGTTTGAGCATTTCAGAATCTGCTGCTCTCCTGTGATTTTACCACACAACAGTCTCAAGAGTTTACAATGAATGGTGCGAAAAACTAAAAAACATTGAGTGAGTAACAGTTCTGTGGGCAGAAATGCCTTGTTTATAAGAGAGGTCAGAGGAAAATGGCCAGATTGGTTGGACCTGGCATGAAGGATAAAGTAACTCCAATAATCACTCTTTACAACCATGGTGAGCATAAAAGCATAATCAGCATGTACAAAATACCAAACCTTGAGGTGGATGGGCTACAACAGTAGAAGACCACATTGGGTTCCACTCCTGTCAGCCAAGAACAGGAATGTGAGGCTATCATGTGCACAGACTCACCGAAAGTGGTCAGTTGATTAGAAAAATAATCACCTGGTCTTTTTCCTAGTCTTCAACTGTCCAGTTTTAGTGAGCCCATGCCCATGACAGACTCAGATTCTTGTTCTTGGGTGCCAGGATGTTCCACTCACCAGATTTTTAGTTTTTCGTACCATTCTGTGTAAACACTAGAGACAGTTCTGTGTGAAAACCCAGGAAATCAGCAGTTACTGAAATACTCATACCAGCCCATCTGGCACCACCAGCCATGCCATGGTTAAAGTCAGAGATCACTTTTTTCATTCTGATGTTTGATGTGAACATTAACTGAAACTCTTGACCTGTATCTGCATGATTTTATGTATTGTGCTGCTGCCACATGATTGAATGATTGTATAACTGCATAAATGTGCAGATGTACTGGTGTTCCTATTGAAGTGTCTTAAATGACCTCTTTTTGTAATCAAGGGTAGAAAGTGCTGATAAGAAATACATTCAATTCAGAAATTAATAATCTGTAATAAGTAATAATAATTGGGGCGGCTGTGGGTCAGGTGGTAGAGCGGGTTGTCCACTAATCGTAGGGTTGGCGGTTCGATTCCCGGCCCACGTGACTCCACATGCCGAAGTGTCCTTGGGCAAGACACTGAACCCCAAGTTGCTCCCGATGGCAAACTACCCTGGTCTGTGAGTGAATGGGTGAATGGGTGAATGAGAACAAGTGTAAAGCGCTTTATAGAATTGCTAAAGTTAAAAAAAGTACCATAGAAGTGCAGACCATTTACCATTTAATAAAACTGCTAATTACATAGATAAGTAATTACTAAAAATTAACTTTTTAAATGAAGGGAATACATGTAATATGTGTATAGTTTATTTATTCATTATTCATCATTATTTATGTATTTAATGAATTATTCTACTATTTATTAATTTCATTCTGACGTCAGTGCATGAAAAATAATTTAATCTGTCATTGAGGGTTAAGGATGCCAGTACTGAATATTCACCTGTAGTTTCTCCTCCAGTGCGGCAGTAGCACCGTCTCCGCTGCTTTCATCCACTACTACAACCATGTGAGTCAGAGAGTTCACTCGTACCTGCTCCATTTCCAGATCCTCTTGTAACAGCTTTATAGACACAATAAACAAAATAATAATTAAATAAACAAATGTCATATGAAACACATATATACAAACCCTATAAAGCCAAAGGTTTCTGGATATCTGACCATCGCACCCACATGGGGGATTTCCCTAAACTGCCACAAAATTTGCAATGCACAATTGTGTAGGATGTCTTTGTATGCTGGAACATTCCAATTTCCCTTCACTGGACCTAAGGGGCCCAAACATCCAGTATGACAATGCCCCTGTTCACAAAGCAAGGTCTATGAAGACATGGTTTGCCAGAGTTGGAGTGGAAGAACTTGACTGGCCTGCACAGAGCTCTGACCTGAACCCCACTGAACACCTTTGTGTTGGATGAATTGCACATCCTCGCTGGATATCAGTGCCTGACCTCACTAATGTTCTTGTGTTTGAGGGTTTTTCCAGACTTGTTCGGTTTCAATGATCCAAGTTGTCTCAGATCCATGACTCAGCTTTTTTTTTTTTTTTTTTTTTTGCATATGTGAACACAACAAATAAACTCTAAACTCTGACCCCTCTAAAGTGACCCACACCATACGGTTCATGATGGTTCATTTGTGGTGAATTTTGTGGTCCAATTGATTTGTGCATTGTGAAAACAAAGTGGTCTCAGTCTGCTTCACATTTTGCTTTATGGATAAAGAACTTGATATGTAGTGCTGTACATACGCAGCTCCTGTTTTCCGTCACCTAACAAAATGTTTTTTTTTAAATACTCAAATGGCCTTCCATGGGGTCATGCGGTCCCACAACAAGGTCAGCAGAGTAAGGTGACAACATGACAGATAAGCTAAAAAAAAAGTCACTGTGGCACTAGTAATTATGCTATAGAAGTTGTTAGGCAACAGAAATATCAACATTGCGTTAGTGACATGAAAAATAGTCACTGTATAATACTATTAGTAAGCAGTATGTTTTTAATATATGTAACATATGCATGCATTTTGTGTACCCCAAACACTTACTCTCATCAGAGCTTGAGTTGATTTTTATGCTTCAGCATAAAAAAAAATTCTGGTATTTCACTTCAAATCTATTTTGCCTTCTTCTATTTCAGCAAATCACAGCATCATTCAATTCAATTCAATTCAGTTTTGTTTGTATAGCGCTTTTAACAATGGACATTGTCCCAAAGCAGCATTAAAGAAATATATAAATTCAGGATATAGATTTTAAATGTATGAATATATCCAATCATGTAAAGCAACAATTTTGAATGCCATTATTCAGTGTTACACAGCTATCAGGGAGTTTTCCTTGCCATCGTCGCATCTGGCTCGCTCATTAGGAATAAATTTATCATTTATATCAGGATTTTATAAATAGATTTATAAGCTGCATTGTAACAATGTACATAGTTAAAAGCACTACACAAATAAAATGTCATTTAATTGAATATTACACTATGGTAATAGAGTCATGGTGTGAACAACAAGTGGTCTGAGATCTCATCAATGCTACCGTAAATGTCCAGAAAGAGAATTGAGTCCCCTTGTATTGTGAACACCAAAAGTACTGAGGCCATTTTCAGCTAGTTCCCTTTCAGGTCCACTTTAACAGGACTGAGAATGGTTCATTTAAAAAGAACTATATGTGAAAACACACTGAATGGGTAATTGCCCACACCCACACTCCAAAATCTAGTGGAAAGAGTGGAGTTTATTATAACAGCAAAGCGGGGACTAAATCTGAAATGGGATGTTCAACAAGCACATATGGGTGTAACTGTCAGGTGTTCACAAACTTTTGGCCATATAGTGTTTATAACACCATTGCTTTCTTTCCCATTGCTAATCTTATATATCTGTACAGTGGTGCTTGAGAGTTTGTGAACCTTTTAGAATGTTCTATATTTCCACATAAATCTGATGTAAGACATCATCAGATTTTCACACAAGTCCTAAAAGTATATAAAGAGAACCCAATTAAATAAATGAGACAAAAATATTATGCATGGTCATTTATTTATTGAAGAAAATGAGCCACTATTTCATATCTGAGAGTGGTAAAAGTATGTGAACCTTTGCTTATTGTGCAGCAATAACTGAAACTAAACGTTTCCAGTAACTGTTGATCACTCCTGCACATTGGCTTGGAGGAATTTTAGACCATTCCTCAGTACAGAACTCACATGAACGGCTTGCTTCAGGTCCTTCCACAACATTTCCATTGGATTAAAGTCAGACCTTTGACAAAGCATTAACTTTATTCTTCTTTAACCATCCTTTGGTAGAATGACTTGTGTGTTACGGGTCATTGTCTTGTTGCATGAACCACTTTCTCTTGAGATTCAGCTCACGGATAGACATCATGACATTTTCCTTTAGAATTCACTGATATACTTCAGAATTCATTGTTCCATCAATGATGGCAAGCTCTCCTGGCCCAGATGCGGTGAAACAGGCCCAAACCATGATATGACCACCACCGTGTTTCATAAATGGGATAAGGTTTTTCTGCTGGAATGCACCATTTTCCTTTCTAGATACATAACACTTTTCAATTAAACCAAAAAGTTCTATTTCGGTAGGGCAGAAATGTTCTTTTTGGAGAATAGTGGCTTTCTCCTTGCAACCCTGCCATGCACGCCATTGTTTTTCAGTGTTCTCCTGATGGTGAACTCATGAACATTAACATTAGTCAATGTGAGAGAGGCTTTAGTTGCTTGGTATTTACCCTGGGTTCCTTTGTGACCTTGTGGACTATTACACGTCTTGTACATGTCTGGAGTGATCTTTGTTGGTCAACCAGTCTTGGGGACAAGGGTAACAATGGTATTTCTTCCATTTGTACACAATCTGTCCAACTGTGGATTGGTTGAGTCCAAACACTTTAGAAATGGTTTTGTAACCGTTTCCAGCCTGATGAGCTTCAACAACTGTTTTTTGAGGTCCTCAGAATTCGGCTTTGTTCATGCCATGATAAACTTAGACAAATATGTGTTGTGAAGCTCAGACTTAAATAGAACAGGGCACTCACTCACACCTAATTGTCATCTCTTTGATTGAAACCACCTGCCTCTAATTTCACCTTCAAATTAACTGCTAATCCTAGCAGTTCTATACTTTTGCCATTTACAGATATGTTATACTACATAATTTTTCTCCATAAATGACCACATATAATATTTTTGCCTCATTTTTTAAATTGGGTTCTCTTTGTGAACTTTTAAAACTTGTGTGAAAATTTTGTTTTCATGATGTTTTAGGTCATATTTATGCAGATGTACAGAAAATTCTAAAGGGTTCACAAACTTTCGAGCTCCACTGTTTATTTGGTCTGAATACATCTTCTTTAGAAAATTCAGGCAAGCAAAAAATAATCAAGCAGTAAAAAAGGTGGTTTCTAAATTTCAAGAACCTGAATTTTTACAACCTGATTTCCCCACCAGATTTTTTTAATCTAAATTTATTACTACCTATATTATTAAACCTAAATTCTCAATGGCCTGAATGTCAAAGAAGTGAATTACCTCCATAGACTCCATAGTCAGCTTTAGGTATAATTTATAGTAATACTTCTATGTGTAAGTGCTACAATTAACCCAACTACCAAATCACCATAAGCATTCCATTTCTGTCCACGAAACAAATCAACCCTTCATAAATTAGCAGAAAACATCAATACTACATGATTAGTTTTGTATGTATACTGTCTCATTTCATTAAATGAGTGAAATACAAATATGTTATAAAGATTTTTAGCTCTGGTTAAAAATGGTACCTTGTGCTCTTCAATTTGATGTTTTAGATCTTCAATTTCCGGACCTAAAGGCTGGGCTTCTATTTGCTTAATACGAGCTTCAGTAACATCTAACCAGGTGGAGAGCTGTTCCAACTGCTGATTCTGCAGGTTCATTAAAACTTCATGAAGCCTTGAAATCACCAAAAGTAAATGACAATTAATACAAGGTATTATCTTAGTTTCAATACACTAATGTATGGTCAACACTTTGTGGCCACCTGACCATCACACCCATATGTGGTTCTTCCCGAAACTGCTGCCACAAAGTTGGAAGCACACAATTGTACAGGATGTCTTTGTATGCTGCAGCATTATGATTTCCCTTTACTGGAACTAAGGAGCCAAACCTGTTCCAGCATTACAATGCCCCTGTGCACAAAGTGAAGTCCATGAGGTTTTCCAAGGTTGGTGTGGAAAAACCTGCTGAACACCTTTGGGATGAACTGGAATGCCGACTGTGCCCCAGGCCTCCTCAGCAAACATCAGTGCCTCACCTCGGCTGAATTTGAAAATCCCCACAGCCACGCTCCAACATCTAGTGGAAAGCCTTCTCAGAAGAGTGGAGGTTTTTATAACAGCAAAGGGGGACTAAATCTAGAATGGGATGTTCAAAAACACATATAGGTGTGATGTTCAGGTGTCCACAAACCTTTGGCCATATAGTGAATAACATTGCATGATTTACAGTAGAATTATGGCACACTTCCTGTTTGTGTGGAAATATGTGTGAAATATGATAACTGGTTGTCTCATCATGAAAACACAATGGAAGATAAAAAAAAAAAGATCAAGACAATTTAGCATAATGGATATCTTGACATCGTACTGACAACATTGTGTTTGAATCTGATGAATTCCCCAGTAAGGATTTAAATGTCAAATGCACAAAATCCAATTTTAATAGATATGATTGTTTGTGGTAATAGAGAGTTAGTGGATGTGATTATGAACTGTTTGTCTTCTTGCCATATGCCTATCATGGTATATGCAAGTGAAACTGGATGTTTCAAAAACGGATATTTTAGAAAAATATCAAAGATGGGCGCTATTGAACCCAGGGCCACACCCAGCACCATTCATTCTTTTGACAGTTTTTGATGGCCAGCACTTCTGATGTTTGTGGCAAGTTTTGTGAGTTTTTGAGCATGGCAAGCACCTCAAACTGAGTAGTTGAAAAAAATACTGTAACAGAGTCAATAAACCTAAAGTAGAAACTTGATATAAAGGAAGTTCATTATTTATTATTACCTGCTTTGTTGTTCCATACTGGCCACTCGTAAATGTTCCCAGCGAGAGTTTAACAGATTCATCTGCTCCCGAATTTCATTCTCCTCATCTTCAGTCAACTGCCCTTCAGCCAAGAGGATGCTCCCTGCCTTTAGCACATTACCTACACTTCCCTGATGGGCAGTCAGCTCAATCATGTATCCCTAGAAACCATTGTTATCAAACACAAACGTACACACAGACAAAAAACATTAATATATTCACTAGAAGCAAGCACCAAGATAAATCCAAGGGAGGCCAGTATAAATGGGCTGGCAAAGCTAAGACCCCCTTGTCTTTCAAACATAAAAATTCATTAAGCAGTCCCTCCAGGATTTTGTGATTGCAGAAATTAATGCAAAATCAAGCATGCAAGTTTTCAAAATTACCGCAAATTTTCCACAGATTTGGGCCAAGACACATCATGTGATGTCATCACAACACGCCATGTGACATCATTACATTCAGTCAAAGCTCTCTTCGATTCATGTGCATAAAACATGAGTAGAGCTAAAAGGTCGCATTTACCAACTCATTTCGCCAATTCAAGTAGTTTCCCGCAAAAAAGCTTAAAAAAAAAAAAAAAAAAAAAAAAAAAAAAAAAAACCAAACTCTGGAAGTTGCATTGCAAATTTTGAAAAAAGCCACAGCAAAATCAAGCATTTTTGGCCACAACAATTACCAAAAAAAAAAAAAAAAAAAAAAAAAAAAAAAAAAAAAAAACCACAAATCCTGTATGAACTGATTAAGGTTTTATTTTTGGCATCCCTATCAGACTAAGACACAAATTAATGTTGCTTATTATTATGATTATTATTATTAGCACAACAGCACTAAAATGGTTTTAAGAAAATACACAGAATGGTATGAAGAGTTTTGATATTCAATTCAATTCAATTAAATTTTATTTGTATAGCGCTTTTTACAATAGACATCCACTGATATCCACTGTATCTGGTGTAATGGCTTTTTATGATGTAAATCTGAAAGACTTGAGCACTGTAATATTTAACAATCTAAACATTGCAATACAATCCCCTCCAAAATATAGCATAGCACATTTTGTAACAGACTACCCAATTTGTAGGCGAGCAAAAATATTAGAAAAATATGTGACTGACAGGTGTCAGAGGAATTGCATACACTGGGCATAGCCAATACAACGATTTGGAATGTCCTGCAAAAGAAAGAACCCGCCGGTGTACTGAGCAACAGACGGGTCAAATGGGTCGGCCAAGGAAAACCCAAAAACAACAATCAGTGACAACAACACTCTCCACGGTTCACAGGTGAAGGTATCATAATTTACTGTTCGAAGAAGACGACATATATTGATGTGACATATACATATATGTGACATATATCTGATACTGTATATAGACATATATCAGAAACATAGCGGCTATACAACAAGAAGCAAACCACTCATCAGCAGCAAGAATCGGAAAGCCAGATTAGAATTCACAAAGAAATACAGAGATCAGCCACAAATGTTCTGGAACCAAAATTAAACTCTACCAAAGTGGTGAAAACCCAAGTGTGGAGACAGAAAGGATCTGCTCATGATCCAAAACATACAAGCTCATCAGTGAAACATGGTGGAGGTAGTGTCATGTCTTGGGCTTGCATGGCTGCTTCTGGAACAGGCTCACTAATCTTTATTGATGTTGTAACTCATGTAGCAGCAGAATGAATCCAGAAGATCTTTTGGTATGCCAATTTACAGAGAAATACATCCAAATTAATCAGGAGGAACTTTATCATGCAGCAAGACCATGATCCAAAACACACTGCCAACTCAACAGAGAACTATCGGGGGGAAAAGCAGAACGTTTTAGACTGGCCAAGTCAATCACCAGACCTTAACCCAGTTGAGCAGCATTTCACCTCCTGAAGAGGAGAAGAGCAGAAACCCCCCGAAACCAACAACAACTGAAAGAAGCTGTGGTAATAGCCTGGAAAAGCATCACAAAAGAAGTAGCCAACAACTTGTTAAATGTAAATTAGTCGGAGGCTTGATGCAGTTGTTGCGGGCAAGGGATAGAATCAAATATTAAATGTTATTTACTTTAATTTACTATAATAAGACTTCTCTGTTCTTATACTTTTGCTCACCTAAAAATTGGGTGATCTGATACAAAAGGTTCTATGTTTTATGTTATTTCACACATCTAGATGTAAATACCATGAAATAAAAGCTGAATACCTAAACTCTTGTCTTTTGATCTCAAACCCAAATGTCTTTGGTTTATAGCACAACCAATGAATTGGCGTTGTTGTTCCAATAGTTTCAAAGGGGACTGTTAGACTCGGTGGACAATAAAGTATGTGCACATTTTTAAACTTTCTCCAACACACAATTATCAATTTGTCAAAAATAATTTTCAACTTCAGACAGCATCAGACACCTACTTTATTACATTATTTAGAAACTACTTGATCGATATGCATTCATGCAATCCAGAACTATAAATGGTGCGTATATCAAGATGACCTTAATAAACTAGTTAATTAGGATGCATATATTTCTTAATTTCATACAAAACTGTATTTTATTACTAAGTGACCCTTTTTGGCTTTCCATGATCACAGCTCCACCTTATGTAGAGTACACTTCAGCATCTGATAGCAAGACCAAAATACACTATCTGATGGCAAGTCAGCAGTAGTAATTTCTGACATACAAAGCATCTCTCTGTCGGTGATAAGCTGGACATCTCCAAGTTTATCAAGTATCACTTCACAATTTAGGAAAACAAAATCTTCACCCTGACAATCTCCTAATCCAGTTTACACGCTGCTCTAAGAAGCACTCCCAGCCTATATGTTGTATTAATTGTTTAGCTCAGCATTCAGAGTAGAATCGTGAGCAGGCATAGGCTAAGTCTTAGCCACACTACTTAGCATATTGGGTGAACTTGGAAATGAAATGGCAAATTGGGAAGTTAAAACAGAATCACATAATTGCATTTGCAATAAATGCATACATTGTATTTTCATAAGATTAGGCTATATACTTGACAAAATGCAACTTAAAACATACAATGGATTAAAAAAAAAATTAACCGCAAATACAAGTATGTGATTCTGTTTTCACTTCCCTATCTATCTATCTATCTATATCTATCTATATCTATCTATCTATCTATATATATATATATATATATATATATATATATATATATATATATATATATATATATATATATAGAGAGAGAGAGAGAGAGAGAGAGAGAGAGAGAGAGAGAGAGAGATAGATGGATAGATAGACAGAGAGAGAGAGAGATTTGGGAAGTCAGATGCATAAAATGCTTTTTTTTGGCACAAACTACCTAAAATAGACATACAAGTATGAGAAGGCATGCAATATTCTATCACACTAATACACTTTTAGAAATTACCTCATGAGTGTGAAACTGCTCCTTCACTTCTTCTACCAAAGAAGAGATAGGTGGCTGAGCTTGTAGGCCGTCCTCTGCAGACAGAAGCCACGTCAAGACCTCTTCGAGGGAATTCTGGTAACTCTCTAGCTGGCTTGTGCCATGTTGTAGAGGACCAGTGGAAGGCCACATATCCTCTGGACTTTCTGAAGTCTGCATATGGTAAAGATTTTTTTTTTTTAACATAAAAATCTACATTCCAGTAATTTGGTCATTAGAAACATTTACTACATCAAAATCTTTTGGTGCTTCGTTTTATTAAAAACTCATTTTAGTGTTATGCCTAGTTTTCAAGAAAAAAGACAATTTTGTATCGGAACATGTAATTGCAGACAGATACAATCAGGGTGGTTCAAACCTCACTTGATAGTTTGGAATGTGGATGTAGCAGCACAGAAGCACACAGCACAACAAAAACAAAATCTGACAACAAAATATTCATCTTAAAAAGCTGCATTTTTGAAAACAAATACATGTTACAAACAAATTCTTGCTAGCCATTGCTCTATTGTATTAATCGTATTGTATTTAGCACCTTGCAAGGCAGCTCTGCTGTCATTATTGTGTGAGTGTGTGTGTTTTTTTTTTAATGGATAAATGAGAAACAATGTAAAGCGCTTTGTAGAACCACTAGGGTTAAAAGGCACTATATAAGTGCAGACCATTTACCAGAGTAAAGTGTTCACAGACAGTTTTGAACCACAGATGTTTTTAGTGTGAGGAAGTAAAAACAGCAGAGAGCTACCTTCTGATATTAACTCTGAAATAATTCCTAAAACTCTGACTGAAGAGTTTATTAAGCCACACATTAAATCTGTGCAATCTTATCACTTTCAGCTGCTTTTAAGTCAGACAAGGTACATGCTCATTTGCATACTCAAAAATAAGCAAAAATTGTATTGTTTGGCACCAAACTCATTAAAACCACCCATTACATACAATATACTACATATACAGGTATGCTACACATTACTTGTGCTCACATATGCTCAAGGTAACCATCACAATATATTTAATATATTGTATTGTATATAAAATATATATTTTTATATAGAATTCTTAAGCAATTATGAGCAATCTTAAGAAGGATAATCTTAAGCATACCATTATCTTATTCCAGATCCAGTCTTTATATTGGAGCAATTTATGTCCTTTTTCGTAGGCTCAGTAGTCAGTAGTGTTAAACTTTACAAATTGTCTTAGCAGATGTGTATGGACGTGTGTGTGTATGGTCACAGCAGCTTAATTATTATTTGGAATGAAGAGCTAATGGGTGTACTGTTATTATTACTTATTTTTTTAACAATACCAAAGGTAAACCTCAACTTTATCACTGATTATTGCACGTTTATATATGGAATATACTGAAGTTTAAATTGCATATTTGTATTACATTTAAAGCATTTAACAGATGCCCATATCCAGAGTTACTTACAGAACTGCTTTGGAGTCTCTACCAAAAACACATCCTCATGCTAGTTCACTAGGTCAGGGAACATTTTGTGAAAACTAGTCATTTTTATTATTGGCATTAATTAAAGAATATGAAAAATAAAGAAAGCAAGCAAACACAAACCCATAAATTAAGACAAATAAAACTCACCAGTCAATAATGACCAATGAAATGCTGCCATATAAACAGAGGATGGGCCAGTCTGTCTACAAATAGCCATAAGCCGTAAACAAATGCCTCAGCTGACAGAAGATTAAGGTCATGCTTATGAAGGAAATGATGTTTAAATACCGGTATGATTTTATTTTTGGAGAATAAAAGCTAGCTAATAAATTGGTTTGGTTTAGATGCAGCATGTTGGCCGAGACAGTTAAAATAATGTTTAAAAAAATTGCGGTTTCCCTATTTGACATGCTTGATGTGCATGATCATCTGGGTATAGTGTACATATTTTTTCTTCTTCCTTTTTTGTGTCACACCATTTTCTTGTCACCATAATTAATTCACACCTAATTCACATTTTCTGTAATTTGGGTGTCGATTTCAACTTTTCAGGTGCTGTTACACTGGTAAATATTTTTACTGCAGTAAAAAACAAGTCAAAATAATTCTCTTTCTGCCATTGTCTTCTCCATTTAGTGTTTCCAGCCGTCTGTGCACTTTTTACAATTTGGTGGGTGTCACTAAATGCAAATTAGCTGTGACGGACTTTACAGGTGATCTCCATGCACAAGCGAGTATGAAGAAAATCAGCGTTTCAGAAACTTTTGTAAATTCGGTGTAAAACCTTGTTTTTCAGCAAACACACATGATGTGCTATAGAGACTAACCAGTGTGACGGGGGTCTTTCTTGTCTGTTCAGGAGACCGAACATACGCAGCCTGAGTGAAAGCATAGCTTTTGTAGCGTAACTTATTTGAAGGAGACTGGCTGCGTACTGGACTTTGAGCCACACTGACTGTGATCTGAGAGAGGAAGAGAAAAACACAAGAGATTAAACATTACAAAGCAACAATAAAAGAGAACATTGGAATAAATAAAACAAAGCACAGTTACAAGACAGAAACAGGAATACAATACAAAATTGCAAGGGGAAAAAAGATAGAGAATATTCATGCCAGAGACCAAGAGGTGGTAAAAATGTTACTTAACAGTTACGTAAAAAAATAAAATTAAAAAAATTTTTTTTAAAAAGATGGCATTCTTACAATGCTGAAAAATTATTTTAGAATAGATTCTGAGTTATTCAGCCAGATGCAGGTTTTCCATACTCAAATATCATACATCATTACACATTAATGCCACAACTAGACACTACTTGAATATGATTTCAATGTATTGGTCACACTACAAAAATGTTACCTTACAAGTATCTTGAATATAGGCAAATTCAACTAATATAATAAGTCTATTTCTACACATTCTTACTAATTTAAAGCTTGAAATTCATTCTCGCATTTCATTCTCGAAGGTTTATCTGCCAAAATTATCTGATAAAATAGAATAAGACCATGTTAAGCTTGAAATATGTCTAGAAATAATAAT
The DNA here is from genome assembly GCF_001660625.3 of Ictalurus punctatus. Lineage (NCBI taxonomy): Eukaryota > Metazoa > Chordata > Actinopteri > Siluriformes > Ictaluridae > Ictalurus > Ictalurus punctatus. Next base: position 6,580,406 of record NC_030441.2, read on the forward strand.
ATTATATTTGTTATAATTAGAAATATTACAAAACCTTTCCTTTATTTAACGTATTTTCATGTGCTATCATTTTTGTGGTGTACTAGCAAACCCTAAGATTCACTTGAGCAGGAGGAGAATGCCTAACATTACTAAAGGTTCTTACCTAAGGTGTCTGCTTGTACCAGAAAAGTCTCCAGTTACATCCTTTCACTTTAAATGCCCATAAAATCAAAATGGGTGTTTTGGAACTCATTGTAAATGTTTTGGTGTTACATATATAATTGCACATATAACACAAATAATTGCTTTGTAGATGACTTAATGTTATCTTTATAGTTCATCAAAAAATATCTATAACTCATCTTGCACTTGGTGGAATAAAATACTACTCTCATCCAACTATATGCTCTCAAGAATGGTTATGTCCCTCCCAAATGATTCGGCCAGTTATAGATCAACCCAGCAGATAGCCACAAATATAGGAATTTGGCAAACAAATATGTTAGCACGTTATACATAAGCTGTCATATCACAGCAAACCAGTGACTACATTTCCCATACTGTACGGTGGCCTACAAACATGGCCACCATGGACTACAATTCCCAGAACACTCACTCTCACACACACACACACACACACACACACACACACACACACTCATTCTTATCATGCACACCTTTATTCAATTCACTGCACTCACAATCACGCTATAAAAGAGACTTTTTGAACACTATGACTTTGAAAGTATTACGCTTGGTTGCGTAGTCTCGGTCGTATTTCCAAGCCTTATCGTGTTTGCTTTTCTGATCATGGACTTTGTTTACCCTGTTGTCCTTGATTCTCTGTTCTGCCTGGTTTAGCCTGTCTGCCTGTTCATTTGACCGTAGTCTGCCTTGGGCTTTGTTTTCTGCCTGATCCATTGTACTTCACATTGTTTGATTAAACTGCCATACCTGAACTTGCTTCCGTCTCAGCCTCCAGTATGTGACAGAATACTTCGCCGCAACATGGAAGCAGCAGGAGTACATGGAGGTGTCTTTCCACCATTCACATCAGTCCAGTTTCCCCAGTGGATGGACATAGAACTCCCAAAGCCGCATTATGGATTGGGCGGCAATTCATGTTTCACAGCCAAATGTATTTTTCGAGCCTGGTGAACCCCAAGCCTGACAAGAGGCAGTGGCTCGGTTTCATTTTATCTCGGCTTTATGGCCCGGCCCGTGATTGGGCAGAGTATCTGGCCAGTGCATGGTCAAGTGCCCTCAACAATGTAACTCAGTTTGCAGAACTATTCATGAAGGAGTTTGGGCGTCCAGGGCAGCGCTACTACCTGGATCAACTTTTGAGGAGAGTCAGTGTGACGAGCAAGTCTGAAGTGCCAATCCAAACCTACTATTAGTGTATTGACAGGGCATCCTCCACAGTCCAGCTTCAGCCCCCCGGCTGACAGGACAGTGGTTGAGGTGACGCAGACCTGCAAGACCGAGTGCTGCGGTAAAGAGGCCCAGCTACAATGTCCCACATGCAGGAAACTTGGGATCCATGGATCATATTTCTGCTCTTGGGGATGTTTCAAGAGCAGCTGGTGTGCTCACAAACAGCTCCACAAGAGAGCACCTGCAGAGATCCAGCTGGAGGTCAACGTGGCGACGTCATCTCCACAACTCAAACCTGAGACCCATGAGGTGGTCTCACCTGCAGAGCTCCAGCCGGAGGTCAATGTGTTGACTTCAGCTCCAGAGCTCCAACCTGAGAAAAACGAGGTGGTCTCACCTGCAGAGCTACAGCCGGAGGTCAACATGGCGACCTCGTCCCCAGAGCTCCAGCACGAAACCCATGAGGCTGTCTCATATCCAGAGCATGAACCTGAGACCCATGAGGTGGTCTCACCTGCCGAGCCCCAGCTAGAGGTCAACGTGGCGACCACTGCTCCCGAGCTACAGCATGAGACCCATGAGGTGGTCTCATATACAGAACTCCAGCCAGAGGTCAATGAGGTGACCTCACCTCCAGGGCTCCAACCTGAGACCCATGAGGTGGTCTCACCCACAGAGCTCCAGCCGGAGGTCAACATGGCGACCTCCTCCCCAGAGCTCCAGCACGAAACCCATGAGGTTGTCTCATATCCAGAGCATGAATCTGAGACCCATGAGGTGGTCTCACCTGCCGAGCCCCAGCCAGAGGTCAACGTGGCGACCACTGCTCCCGAGCTACAGCATGAGATCCATGAGGTGGTCTCATATACAGAGCTCCAGCCAGAGGTCAATGTGGTGACATCAGCTCCAGAGCTATAACCTGAGACCAACGAGATGGTCTCACCTGCAGAGCTCCAGCATGAGACACACAAGGTATTCTCATCCCCAGTGCTCCAGCATAAAGTCAAGTTGCTGCTAGAGGTCAATGAGGTGACCTCGCAAGCCATGTTCCTGTCTGAGGTAGAAGAGACGGCCTCTCAAGCCAAGTTCCTGTCCAAGGTCCAAGAGGCAACCTCTCAAGCCAAGTTCCTGTCTGAGGTCGAAGAGGTGGCCTCTCATGCCAAGTTCCTGTCCGAGGTTGAAGAGATGGCCTCCCACACCAAGTTCCAGCTAAAGATCGACAAGGTAACATCCCATGCCAAGTTCCAGCTAAAGATCGACGAGGTGACCTCCCACGCTAAGTTTCAGTCTGAGATCGATGATGTGACCTTCCACGCCACGTACCAGTCTGAGATCGACGTTGTGACCTTCCACACCAAGTTCCAGTCTGAAACCGACGTCACGACCAACCAGGTTCTACACATGCCAGAGTCTGTTGACACGATCAACCAGGTGCTCCTCACGCCTGAAACCGATGTCACGACCAACCAGGTTCTGTTCATGCCTGAAGTCGACGTCACAACCAACCAAGTTATTCTCATGCTAGAGTCGGTCGTCATGACCAACCAAGTTGTGCTCACGCCCAAGTCTGCTGACACGGACAACCAAGTTCTGCTCATGCCCGAGTCTGCTGACACAGGCAACCAAGTTTTCCTCACGCCCGAGTCTGCTGACACAGCCAACCAAGTTCAAAGTCAATGGTGAACAACGCTCAGACTCTCTGACTGAGGATGCCACTCAGCAGCCTTGTTCTACTGAGGAAGTTTCTTCGCCTACCGTTGCAGCCAAGAGCTCCGCTTTTCTTCCCTTCTCTGCCGTGGATGCCACTACGCCAGGGTTCTATATGGACGTCGCTCCATTTTCCCATGCCACTAAGGACGTCAATCTGCCTCCCTGCTCCACTGAGGACGTTGCTCTGCCTTCCTGCTATGCTGAGGACGTCGCTCTGCCTTCCTGCTCCGCTGAGGACGTCGCTCTGGCTTCCTGCTCCGCTGAGGACGTCGCTCTGGCTTCCTGCTCCGCTGAGGACGTCGCTCTGGCTTCCTGCTCCGCTGAGGAAGTCGCTCTGGCTTCCTGCTCCACTGAGGACGTCACTCTGGCTTCCTGCTCCGCTGAAGACATCGCTCTGCCTTCCTACTCCGCTGAGGATGCCACTCTGCCTTCCTGCTCCGCTGAGGACGTCGTTCTGCCTTCCTGCTCCACTGAGAACGTCGCTCTGCCTTCCTGCTCCGCTGAGGATGTCGATACACACTCAAGAAAGGCCGAGGAGATGGCCCACTAAGTCAACTTCCAAAGCCTGGATCTCATCTAATGACCCCGGAGAACCAGCCCCAGCCTCATGTGTGCTCCTCGGCTCCTTGAGAAATCTGCTACTTGTCAGACAATGCCTGCATAGGAACCTGAGGGGCTGTGAAGACATTTTGCCAGAGGGCCAGGACTACCGGGGAGGGAGTGTATTTTGGTGCTGTGGGGGGACGACTACATTTCCCATACTGCACAGTGGCCTACAAACATGGCTTCGCAAAGTCATAGTGTTCAAAAAGTGTTAGTGTTCTGTGTGTGTGTGCGAGTGTTCTCGGAATTCCAGTCCATGGCGTCATGGACTGCAATTCCGAGAACACTCGCACACACACACACAGAACACTAACACTTTTTGAACACTATGACTTTGCAAAGTATTACGCTTGGTTGCATGGTCTCTGTCGTTTTTCCAAGCCTTATCGTGTTTGCGTTCTGATCATGGACTTTGTTTACCCTGTTGACCTCGATTCTCTGTTCTGCCTAGTTTAGCCTGTCTGCCTGATCATTTGACCCTAGTCTGCCTTGGACATTGTTTTCTGCCTGATTCATTGTACTTCATATTGTTTGATTAAACTGCCATACCTGAACTTGCTTTCGTCTTAGCAGCCTCCATTACATGACATAAGCCTACCATTTGTATGACAGTGATGAACCTGTGCCATACACACTATTGCCATTGCTTGAAAAACAAATGGGGCTTGGTTATCTAGTATATGATCCTAGTCAACTGATAGATGTAGGTGAAAGTGACATTAAAAATGCTCCAGTTATAAGCAAGCTTTTGTTATATTTATCTTCCATATTTAAATAAGTTTGTTTGTTTTAAGATTTATGGTGAGTATGGCATATCCTGCATTATAAATCAACTCTATATTTCATTCAGATAACTAATAAAGAATAAATATCAAGAGACAGAATCAAATCACAACCCTCAAAATGGGAAATTTATAATCATGGTTCCTTTTTGTATACTTATAAGCCAAAAGACAAGAGCTTTTCAAATACAGTTACGTTAACTTAAACAACTGTAAACAATGCTTTTCCAGACTAGATGTAATGTTGAAGAACTGACCTGCTGGGAGTAACGTTGCTGTGTCTGAAAGTGGAAATGTTTCTCTTTAGTGATTACAGCCTGGGGCAGAGTCTCAACCTCCTCTATGGCCTCCATACTCACACCATGGGGCAGAACTTGAAACAGGGAGGTGATGTACATAATTATAGACTTCTTATCTGGAGAAGCAGTAGCCACATCTAGAGGAGGGAAAGAACCACATAAAATTAATCACTCAATTAATTCATTCATTCATTCATATTTATTTGTTTATTAAACTCAGCTTTGTCCTGGCCAGGGCCATGTGGATGAGTGTATGAGGCAAGGACACACGCACACGCACGCACACGCACGCACACGCACGCACACGCACGCACACGCACGCACACGCACGCACACGCACGCACACGCACGCACACGCACGCACCAAGGGGCAATTTAGTTTTCAATCCATTTGCTAGCATGTTTTAGGAGATGGGAAGAAACCAGACCAGAGGAACAAGAGGAAACACAAATGGACACAGGGAGAAAATGCACAGAATAGAGGTTGCACAAATGTTAATTTTCACCAGTCAACCAGAAAAGTAAAAAAGTAGTGAACTAGTAGACTAGTCATCTTTTTCATAGTTTAAGCAAAACCTGATTCAGGATGCCAGATCAGCAAAGAATATCAAACTGCACATCTATTAGCCATACACAGCCTAAAAATTCCATTTTTAGGTTCAGTACTAATTTAGGCTATACTGTTAACCACAAAAATGTGCATAATTACGAACACCTGGAAATATATTAACAAAGTACATTTAGGCAGCTTTCTTTATCATATGCATCACTGTTCTTTCTATTGCGTTGACTAATCAACAGCTTACCACAGAGGTGATTGATGAACTAGTCAATTAGTCGATGTAACCTTAGGACAGAAACTCCACAGAGACAGTAACCCAAGCTCATAATAAAACAGGGAACCCTGGAAATGTGCTGCACACCAGTGTGCCACCTCAACAGACATTTTACATACTTAATGTACATTGCAAATTGTAAAGTGTTTGCTCTACCAAATGTATTACACAGACAACTATTAGTATACTCAGGTTCATACAATTTCACTGTTTTTTTCTTTAGTTATATGCATGAAAACACTATGTTTAAGTATTATGGCTATACAGCATACCCATATATTTAAGATCAAAACTGCATGCAGTAATCATTTTTGACCATTTGCATGAAGGGTGCCAACAATTATGCAGTTACCTAAAGAACAACTCATGCATATTACTACAAGTGCAACAAAAGCAAATGTAAATATAAGTAGAAGAATAGATACCCTCAGGGTCAAGCAGCCGTTCAATGCCTAAATGCCTTTCAGAAATGGCGAACGCATGATCCAACCTGTCAAAAGCTTTATCCATGTGTTCCACCACATCCCAATCAAACAGCTCCGGCCTTGCAAAAATAAAAACAAAATCCCATACATTTCCTTACCATTTATTTCCCAACTGTTAAAAAGAACCTTAGACATAAGAAAAGTTTACAGGGTATAGAAAAAAAATTATATTCGTTTTACTACAAATAACACTTCAGTGGCTGCATGCACAAATATTTGGCACTACTGGTAGCACTAACCTGTGGCTATGGATAAGAGCATTAAATGCCAGACCATCTTCCCAGCTGCTAGAGAAGTTTACAACATTGACCTGTGGGTAGCTCTTGGTGGACTGCCTAACCCAGCTCAACAGAATCTTCTCACTGTTGGTTTGCTTTAAGTTTGCCATCACATCTTTCATCACATCCTTCACCTAGAATAGAAGAAAAACTTTACAAAGTGTTGTTGCTCTTCTTGACCACTTTGCCTACTTCCTTTCTGTAAAATGTGCATCAATTTAACTGGTAACTTGCTGCCAAATTATTTGTCAGTTTCCTGTTTTATTTGAGAACACCATACTATACAGCTCACTTTATTAGGAACCTGGTACCGCATGCATAACAGTTTCTAGAGTTTACAGAGAATGGTACAAAAAATAAATAATCCAGTAATCCAAAATAAAAATCCAGTGAGCAGTGATTCTGTAGCAGAAATGCATTGTTGGTAACAGCGTGTAGAGGAGAACAGCCAGACTGGTTTGACTCAAAAAGAAGTCTATTTTACAACCATGGTGAGCAGAAAAGTACCTGAAAACACACATGTTGAACCTTGCAGTAGTTGGGCTACATGACTCATGCATTTTTACCTGCCAGTGAAGAATTATGCTCCAGATGAGTCCCAAAGTCAATTTATGATTGCCATCGACAATGTCAGCTCCTCCAATATTCACCAGCTCAACCTAGAAGTAGTACATAAATTTAAAAAAAAATGTAACTGTTTATATTTCAATATGGGAAGTGAATTTGTATTTTACAAGCCTAAATTATTCATTCATGTTTTCTCATAAATTCACTCCCCAAATTTTAAAACGTGTCTATTGAACATGTTTTCATTTAAGAGCTATCTCACACCTTCAGTATGCTGTCTTACTAGTAATATTTCCCTAAAAGATGCTCAATTTAAGTTTTTAAATTATCATTTAAAAAATCTTCCTGAATTACTCCATAAATTATATAGTACTATAAATATACACACCAAGCACTTTATTAGGAACACCTGTACATCGACTCATTCATGCAAATATCTAAAGTCTAATCAGCCGATCGTGTGGAAGCAATGCAATGCATAAACCCATGCAGAGACAGGCCAGAACCCTCAGGTAATTCTCAAATCAGAATAGCGAGAAAATGTGAGCTCATTGGCATGGTTTTTGATGCCTGACGGGCTGGTTTGAATATTTCTATAAGTGCTAATTTCCTGGGATTTTCACACACAACAGTCTCTAGAGATTACTCAGAATGGTGCAATAAAGTAAAAACATCCAGTGATGGGCAGTTCTGCAGACAGAAATGACTTGTTGATGACAGAGTTCAAAGGGGAATGGCCAGACTGGTTCGAGCTGAGATAAAGGTAACTCAAATAACCTCTCTGTACAATTGTGGTGAGCAGAAAAGAATCTCACAATGCACAACATGTCAAACCTTGATGCATATGGGCTACAATAGCAGCAGACCACGTTGTGTTCCACTTCTGTCAGCCAAGAACAGAAAGCTGAGGTTGCAGTAGGCACAGGTTCATCAAAACACAATTTACCCATCTTCTAATAGCTACTTCCAGCATGAGAGCACACCATGTCACAAATCAAAAGTCCTCTCAGACTGATTTCATAAACATGACAATGAGTTCAGTGTTCTTCAGTGGCCTTCCAAGTCACCAGATATGAATCCAATACAACACCTTTGTGATCTGGTAGAATGGGAGAGTCGCAGCATGAACGTGTACCTGAAAAATCTGCAGGAACTGCGTTATGCAATCATGTCAACATGGACCAGAATCTCAAAGAAATGTTTCCAACATCTTGTGAAATCCATGCCACAAAGAACTGAGACTATTTTGAGAGCAAATATTAGTATATATACTACCCAATTGGGTATACTACCCAATATTAGTATAGCGTTCCTCATGCTCGGTTAGTATAGAACTATAAATAGAATAGTTCTGCCTATAACTCACATTGTTCTTCTGAAGGATCTGTAGCACTCTGTTGACATTATTGAGTGAGTGCACACGGGTGAAACCTCGTTCTTTCACCTGCAGGTAGAGCACATACATGAACTGAACACACACTACACACATACTACCTATATGATGCTTTGCAAAACTTTGTAAAGATTGCATTGGGCTTCAGATCAGAACTCTGTCACATAACTACTATCAGAATAACACTGAAGTTTACATATAACACACTCAGATTACACTGAATGTTAAGAGATGTTCATTTTTCACAGATTTGTGAATTATTGAATATTCTTTTCTCATTGTGAATCTTTCCTGCCGTTAACTGTCTCTCTCCACTTAAGAACAGTTGAGACTTTCATGAACCTAGGTTAAAGATCTCAGTTTTTCACGACTCCATACATTTCTTTTGTCAAGTTAATTAGGGCATCCACTTTGTACAATTTAGAGGTCATGTTAAAACAGTCAATTAGAAATGAATTTATTTCAACTTTAATTCACTATATCAGAATTCCAGTGGGTCAAAATTTACATACACCAGGTTGACTGTCTTTTTAAATGGTCTGGATCATTCTGCAAACTGATGTGGTGACTGTAAGAAGCTTCTGGTTGGCCAACTGCCATAATCAGGAGTTAATTTGGAACACACCCATTGGAAAATGGCCTACCTTTAGAGCCGGTGGCTTTTTGTCCTTTATACCGTGGGAAATTCCAAGCAATTCAGGAAGAAATATGGACAAATAAGTTCAGTTCCTCCTTAGAAACAATTTCCAAACAGGAAGGAGGCACAAATGACCTCCCAGGGATGAGTGAACCTCCAAAATGGTAACAAGGTAAAAGTATTGGAGTGGCAATCACAAACCCTGACCTAAATCCCATAAAAAATTTCTGGACTGAACTGAAAACCTGTGTCTGAGCAAGGAGACACACAAACCTGACTAAGTTACACCATTTCTATCAGGAGGAATGAGCAAAGATTTCAACAAAGTTTGTGTTTCAACTGTAGTTTGTGTCCAGATATCCAGGTAAGTTTATTCTGATTATATTGTATTTACCAGACCTTCCAACCTTGCATAGGAGAACCAGAATGTAACATTGGAGTGTTCTTGTACTCTAGTTAGCACTCGTAAATATGAAAATACATCAAAAGGACAGTCTTTCCCCCTCCAGCAAAATAGAAGATGGGCCAGTAGACATATCAACCAAGAATCTTTTGTGCAGGTGTTTTGAACTCTCCCATATTAACTGATACCCTCAGGACACCCTGTCCCCTTCTCCCAACCTCACATGCTCTCAACTCAGGTGGGAGCCCTCGCTTTCTGTCAAGGTAAATAGACAATGTTTTGAGTTCCTTAGTGTGAAATAAAATCTATCAGCGTATGATCGCCTATATTAATATTAACAAGTATATTGTTAACACAGAATCTGTCTTCCTTTCCTGTACATTTCGTGCGCATTATAAAAAAGGCATACTGATTAGGGATGCTCCAATCAGGATTTTTTGTCATCATGATTTGTCATCATGATCAGTTGATACCGATCCCGATCGTTCAAGCTTTATATAAGTGATATGTAAGCTTTCTGTTGACCGTCATTGTTAACATTTGTCTTTTTTTTCCCAGATAAAGTAAAACCACAGATGTTGCCTTGGTTATATTATTTACTGTAATGTTGTAAATTGTTGTTTTAATTGAGAATCAAATAAATAAGCACAACAAATATTAATTTTACAATGAACATTTTAATAGGCCTTTAAATATTTTTAATTGTTTCTTGGACCTTATAATAATTCCACACTGGTCATGACATGACTGCAGCGCTAAAGTTTAACGTCATCATGTGTTTTACGTCCTCACATCGCGATCGGTCAAATAGCGATCGGATGACTGGCGTCAGCAAATCGCGATCGGTTTGTAAGATCAGCTAAATTTATGGTCTACCGATCGAGTCATAGAATGTGATTATTGGCCGATACCGATTGGCAGCTGATCAATCGGAGCATCCCTAACACTGACACAGCATATTTACTCAAGTTTTGCTCTTTATGTTGTTCTTTTGATATACTGCAGTTCATTTTCCTACACAGTAATCACCAGAACAATGGCAAAATGCCACACAAAGAACACTGCAATAAAAGCTAATATCATCTAAGGATCTGAAGACTTTGTGGGTGCACTGCGCAGAATTGAATTCCCCTTCACATATAAGCGTGCTGTACATGAGCTTATTCCTGACACCACATGTTCTCAACAGACACAACAGAATCTCAAGTAAAAATGCAGCATTGCTATGCTTATCTGTAATGAACATGCATGCAAAGAAGACTCGGAATTGGACACAACATCAGGAAACTGGCAATTTGATGACACCCTCCTATAATTGTCTGCTCTCCTTAAACAGGAAATGGTGGAAATGCTTGTTTCCCTGTTTTGTTTGGTTTTGAATTCGTTCTGGACATTGCTTTATGGTGATTTCAACATTTTTTATGATAAATCACATTATTTATACATATAGTTTATTTATGATAAAGGAAAGAAATCACAGCATCGTGTAAATTAAAATTTAACTACTGAGGATCAAGAAATTGTATGAATAAGTACTATATTACATACTAGTATATTTACAACTGAACTTACAATAAGTATAAATAGTACAGTAATAATAATACTTTACCTGTGATAATTTTAAGCATAGAATAAGAAAATGTTAAGCTTAAAATGAGTCAAAATGCCTAGAAATAGGTTTAACAATAGTATATTTGGTTTATAGTAATCTTGCAATATGAAATTCTAGTTAAATATGAATACAGGGAAGATATTTTTACTTGATGTCAAGATGTCATTTCCTGCAGTGCAGAAGTCAAAGCCAACATTATAGTTGAGAATGTCCAAAAGGCTTACATATAAATGGAGAAGAGGCGATCTAAAACTGTGTGTTTTAGTTTCTGCACAACGTTACACTACACTGCATGAGAATTATATACATCTTTTTTCAGATATACTTACCAATTCATGTCCAGTCAAGCCTTCCAAAAGCTCCAGAAGACGACGGCCATCACACAGATCTGTGAAGAGGTCATTAATAGGGGGTCTTCCTGCCTAAAGGATAAATACAAAATATTGCATAAAATTGCAAATACTGTCATTGTGCTCTTAAAGACCATGTTTTTTTTCAGGCCAAATAGATTTTTTAAAGGAAGTGTACAAAAAAGTTCTGGAAATTAGAAAACATTTAGCAAAATAGAATCTCTTAGCAAAATGTGAGAGATCTCTGAATCGGAATCTGGATCTCTTGCATGTGTGGTATATACACACACACACACAACCATGCCCACAGTTAGTCACAGAGATCAGACCTTTTCCCCATTCTGATGTTTGACGTGAACATTAACTTTACATGTACTTTTACTGTCCACTTTATTAAGAAGATGTGGCAGAAGCACAGTGAATGAAATCATGCAAATACAGCTGTATCTTTACCTGTATCTGCATGATTTCATGCACTGTGCTTCTGCCACATGTTCTTAATAAAGTGGACAGTAAAAGTATGTAAATAACTTTATAAACCAATCATACCATTAAAACCACCTGCCTAATATTGTGTAGGTCCCCCTTGTACCGTCAAAGCTGCTCTGAACCATCGAGGCATCTGGCACCAAGACTTTAGCAGCAAATCCTTTAAGTTGTGAGTTAGGGTCTCAAAACTTGTTTGTCCAGCACATCCCACAGATGCTCAATCAGATTGAGATCTGGGGATTCTAGAGGCCAAGTCAATGCCTTGAACTCGGTCATGTTCCTCAAACCATTCCTGAACATTTTTTTGCTGTGAGGCAGGGCACATTATACTGCTGAAAGAGGCCACTGCCATTAGGGAATACTGTTCCATGAAAGGGTGTACTTGGTCTGCAATAACGTTTAGGTAGGTGGTACGTGTCAAAGTAACATCCCAAGGCTTCCCAGCAAAACGTTGCCCAGAACATAACATTGCTTCGCCCGGCTTGCCTTCTTCCCATAGCGCATCCTGGTGCTATCTCTTCCCCAGGTAAGTGACGCACGCGGCCGTACACATGATGTAAAAGAAAATGGGATTCATCAGACCGAGCCACCTTCTTCCACTGCTCCATGATCCGGTTCTGATGCTCACCTGCCCATTGTAGGCACTTTTGGCAATAGACAGGGGTCCTTTCCTGCTTCCAACACAACAACATTGAGAACTTGCTGCCTGATATATCTCACCCCTTGACAGGTGCTATTGACAAGATACTCAGTGTTTTTCACTTCACCCATCAGTGGTTTTATTATTATGTCTGATCTGAGTATTTCACCTCACCTATGTGAGCTCACATCCTCAAATCTAACAGATGCTATGGGGGCAGGTAACAGTCTTCTTAACAGGTTAACAGTATTCTTAGCAGGAACTGGAACTCCCCATAGCATTCAACCCAAACTGATTGGCACAATAAGGTTTACCACACATTGGGGCAAGAGGTTGACTAGTATTCTCAATTAATCTAGCTTCACTGTGATAGATCTAGGGCTGCAACAACTAATCACTAAAATCGATAATGATCATTACCGATTAGTGGGCTTGTAACGTCACTATGGATAAACCCTGTCACTTCACAATGATGAAAAAACGAATTTCTATGAATAAAACACATGAAAAACAGCGGAGGTCATGGAGTGAGCTGCTGCGGGAAAAGTGCATGATCCAGGTCATCCAAAACATGAGAATGTTTTATATTAAGCGCTTCAAACAAACTCGTAAGTGTCGGATGCTGCGACAGATGTGTGTGCTGTTTAATGTGTTCCAGACGTGTTTTCTTCAGCACAGAAATGACAGTTTTACCTTTATATCCTCATCTGTAAATGTTAGAAATTCACACCAGTATTTCCATTTTACATAAAGGTTCAACCTGACAGCAAGTGTCCATTAAACTTCACTGAATGAGCACGAGTCCACGCATGCACATCAATCAAACAGTGCGCAATAGAAAGGAAGCGCAATAACTCTGACTAAAATATTCATTTTGATCAAATATGTTGTTTGATACTATATTTAACAACAAAGTAATTGTGTTGATGAGAGCAGTAACTGTAATGGGGTTATAACATGTAATAGTATATAAATGTAAGAAGTGTCATATATATACACTGTGTTCGGACGAGTGAATGTGTGTGTTACTGCAGAACATTCAACCTCTTACAAGTTAACACTTAGTTTGTGCTTTTGTTTTTCTTTTTTAGCATTTTAATGCTGTGGTTTAACTTCTGCTTTAAAGCTTGTGGACAATCATATTTTTTTTTTTCAAGATATAAAGTTAATTTTTTTTTTAAAAATCCTTTGCACACAAAATCCTAGCCCAAATAGATACATTTAATAACTTTTTCATAGCCTTCAATTTGCACAATGTTTGAAGGACAACATCGAGCACAATGTGAAATAAAGTTTTTTTTTTTCGAGAAAAAAAAATACAGAAAAGAAAAATTGGCCTTTTAATCCAACTAATTGATTAATTTAAGAAATAATTGAAAGATTAATCGATTATCAAAATAATCATTAGTTGCAGCCCTAGATAAATTGCATGGTCTGCTTCAATACTAAGAATCTTTATTAGGACATGTGTTTACATAATGTGTGGACATTAAGAGAGGGGATATTGTCAGCACACTGTGAGATCATCCATAAACTTGGTAGAGATCCTTCCTGTGTCTTATCCTAGGAGGCTCACTGCCGATAGTGAGGTTTCGATCAGCTCTGTCACAGAGGGATTGATACATGTAGATTGGCATGATCAGTGCTCTCGGCTGCTCGTCAGCCTCTGATCTAATCTGGGCCATCAGCCTCTTGAGGACAGCTGCCCCAGATTGTTTAGAGACTGCCAGCAATACACGTGAGCTGGGAAAGGCTAAATCAGATTCACTATCAGACACTGCTGAAAACAGTTGAACACTGCGGTGGTTAGCTGGGAAATATCTCCCAGAGATGGCTACGGACACATAGCCCACTTTGAGAGAGACTTTGTGGTGATATGATGTTTAGGGAAGACCCACACATGGCTGTGAAGGTCAGCTGTCCACATACTTTTGGCCATATAGTGTAATTATGGATATGACGTGTACAAATTAGGAGTATAAACAACAAACCTTACCTAACAGGCTACATCAATGCAAAAAAGACTTCAAATAGTGCACCAGTCTTTGGAGAGACCAGTAACTGCGTTTATGCTTGTCGGTCAGCCCATACAGGAGTTTTTTTTTGTGATTGTGGTGGCCAAAAATGCTTGATTTTGCTGATGATTTTTTTTTTCAAACATTGCTAAACAACTTGTAGAGTTCTTTTGTGCTTTTTTGCAGAAAACTACTTGAATTTGGCCAAATTTGCCAAATTTTGCAGTGATGTTTATACATAAATGAGCCTTTTAGCTGTACTCATGTTTCACAAAGGTGAATCAAAGAGGGCTTTGGCTGATTGCGCACTGTGATGATGCTCTGGCTCAAATCTGCACAAAATCTGCTGTAATTGAAAAAAAAAATTCAAGCTACTGTGAATATTGCAGCGTTTGCTCGATGTTGTGTTAAATTCATACGATCGCACAATCACAAAATCCTGGAGGGACTGTCTGTTTATATGATGAATTCGTTTCTTTGACTTTTCTAACAACTGAAGTGGTAAAATTATGTTTGCATGTTTGGTGTCCAGATGAACACTGTATGTACAGTGCTGTGATAATGTATTTGCCCCATCCTGATTTCTTATGTTTTTGTGTATCTCATATTAAACAGTTTTAGATCTTCAAACGAAATACAACATAAAACAAACATAAAACAAAGGCAACCTGTATAAACACACAATACAGTTTTTATTATTATTTTTTTTATTATTGAAGCAAAAAAAGTTATCCAACACCTATCACCCATGTGAAAAACTAATTACCCCCATAAACTTAAAATCTGGTTGTGTCACCTTTAACACCAATGTCTGCAACCAATTGCTTCCGATAACTGGAGATCAGTCTTTCACTTACTTCTAGGACTAGGACTTACTCCTATGCTTTGGATCATTGTCTTGTTGCTGTTGCACCAGTTGCACTTGAGTTGCAACTTACAGACTGAAGACCAGACATTGTCCTTTAGGATTTTCTGGTAGAGAGCAGAATTCCCTCAATTATTACAAGTTGTCCAGGCCCTGAAACAAAAAAGCATCCCCACACCATCACACTTCCACCACCATGCTTGACTGTAGGTATGATGTTCTTTTTGTGGAATTCTGTGTTTGGTTTATGCCAGATGTAACGGGACCCCTGTCTTCCAAACAGTTCCACTTTCTACTCATCAATCCACAGAACATTCTCCCAAAAGATTTGAGGTGGGTTTTGGGTGGCTGCAGCTCAGGTGGTAGAGCGGGTTGTCCATTAATCGTAGGGTTGGCGGTTCGATTCCCGGCCCACGTGATTCCACATGCCAAAGTGTCCTTGGGCAAGACACTGAATCCCAAGTTGCTCCCGATGGCAAGCTAGCATCTTGCATGGCAGCTCTGCTACCATTGGTGTGTGTGACTGTTTGTGAATGGGTGAATGAGGCACAGTGTAAAGTGCTTTGGAACCGCTAAAGTTAAAAATGCGCTATATAAGTGCAGACCATTTACCATTACCATTTTGGCAAAACGAGCCTTAATGTTCTTCTGAGTTAGCAGCGGTTTTTGCCTCGCTGCACTTCCATACCAGTTGGTACTGGACAACTTTTTTGCTTCAATAAATAACTAGAATTTAAAAACTGTATTTTGTCTTTACTCATCTTGCCTTTGTTTTATCTTAGATCTCATTTTAATTTCTGAAACTACTTAGTATGAGATATACACAAAAACAGAAGAAATCAGGATGGGGCAAATACTTTTTCACAGCACTGTATTCAATTTACCTTATGCATGAAAATCACATTTCAAAATTCAGATTTGTCATTAATTATGTTTCTAATACTATAAGTATCTACACTACCATCTGAATACTTAGGTAATATCATATTTACCATATATGCATATATTAAAAGATTCCTTCATATTTGAGTTCTTGTTTCCTTTGCTTTATCAAACACCAGTTAAAAGGCAAAATGATACCTAGATGAAATTTCATTACCAGGTTTCCATATGTTTCCCTCTTTCAAAAACAACTAATATATACAATTATTAACAATAAGAAAAATTCTTATACAATAAATCCTCATACAAAACAAAAAATAAATAAATCACCTTACCTTAGCAAACTGGGAATTTATCCATTTTGTGAAGGTTTTCTTTTGTATGTCTTCTCTTTCGTCTGTAATTTAAAGAGAATCCTGATATTAGATGTTTCTAAAATGCAATGAGATGGGTCTAATAAATGGCATTTAGTACAGGATACATTTTGTGATAAAAAAAAATTATTTGCATAAAGAAATATTAACTGCATAAAGAAACAAACAAACGAATAGATAGGCTAACTAGCTTAAAGTCATTACAGTTACTAGTTACTTTTGCTTAAAAGAGCAGGTATACTATTTTTCTCCCTGGTGACAGAGCACAGGGTCAGTCATTGTACAATGGCCCTGGAGCAGTGAAAGTTAAGGGCCTTGCTTAAGAGCCCAACAGAGTAGATGTTCTCAATTTGAACTCAACTTTTTGGTTAGAAACTGAGAACCATCTAAATCACTGCACTACCACTGTTTCGTTGGATTGTCCAATGTAGTCTCAAACCCATTACATTGAAATTAACACTCTATGAGCTGATGCAGGTTTCATGGTAACCTACATAGCATTAATTACGCTGGAAGTTCTAATTTATATCATGCATATTTTGAAATAACTAACATAAAACTCCTGCAAAGCAGAATAACCTTACCTAATTACAATGGGCTTTTAATATAAATACAATATCTATTCAATATAAATTAATATTAAATACAAAACCCTGACAATATTGACTATGCCCGAAACCGCATTCGTACCTACTAAATAGTAGCTGAAATACATGTAATCGCCTACTATATAGCAGGTAAGTACGCGGTTTGGGACGTAGCCGTGCTCTCTTGTTTGCCGTAAAACGGTTGAGCGCTGCCGTGTGTGTACGTGTCCTGTTACAAAATGCGGTGAAAACTCCCACACAACGTTAGTAGTGTGAGTAAGGTGTGTACATGTCTATAATGCACTTCAATAATGCGACTAAAACAGGAATACTCCACACGTCTTAATTCCATTCGTGTTTCCTTCGAGTATGACTTTAGTCGGATTACGATAATCAGAAATCACTGTATACATCATAGTTTCTTAATCAGAGTATAGTCTTAATATCGGATTATTGTTGTCCATGTAAACGTACAGAATGCTTTCCTTTTATGTGATATAACATTCACTTATTTCCCACAGTAAATGAGATGACTAACGGAAAAGCTAACAGACGATGATTTGTTAACTTAATCACACTAATCGTATTTAACACTGCTGTGATGCACACACTAGAAGTCAATGTGACAAAACAGAAATAATATACAAACAGCTCCTCTTTAAGTAAAACACAGTGGTTCAGTAAAGACTCGATACTGACCACTCTTTTAAGAACAGGACAATTTTACAGAACAGTGTCTGAAAACCAGCTCAAAGCTTTGCTTGTTAGTTTATCCATTTATTTATTTATTTGTTGTTCTTTTAATGCCTTCTCAGCACCGAACGGTATTTTCATGGAAAGATCAAGGTAGGTAAAACAGGATATTTCGTAAAAATTCTTACAGTATTACAAGGATATAATTTTACAACATTCCAACAGTGTCAACAACAACAGCTCGCCAACGTTTAATATTTCCCTTTAATATTTGATAATAATTCAAGGATATATATATATATTTTTTTTTAATTATTATTATTATTTATTTCCTGGTGAAACATTTTTGGAAGACTTCTAAAATACAAATATTCTGAGTAAAAGCGTTTCGAAGTTCTGTGTCGCAACATCAAAACACTTTCATTAACCTTGACTATTACTATAATATTTTAAAATCCTGACTGAACAGGAAAAAATGATCACAACGCTACAAAATGATGCAAAATCTCTCTCACTATAAAGCCAAATAGGAGGACATAATGAATCTGGTGTCAACTCAACTATCAACATTTTACTGATGATTATGAATGGTTTAATAAATAACAGACAAAATACAGAGAAGATGACGACTTATTTCCATCACATCGAGTGGTTGAACAGCTTGGACTCGGCAGACAATATGATGAGAAGAGACAGACAGAGTAACATTATAGATCAGAGGCAGGACACAGCTGGTGTTTCTGCGCCACAATGTAGCGGGTTGCTCAGAGGATTAAATCCGCCTTCCAGCAAACAGGATTGTAAAGTAATTAGGTTGCGCCAAAGCTAACGGACAAAAACAACACTGAGATGTAAACAATCTTAGTTACTTCACTCTGAACACACACATCAGTGACTGCACTATGCACAGGTATTTACCAGCGGATACAGCAGTGTTGATGACAGTGAGTTGGGAGAGTGAGTGTGGGTTGTGGGAGGAGATTCAGGGCTGAGAATCTCTCACCAAACTTTGTTTACATTTGCAACGTAAACAACAACAACGCCAAAAATCCAAACCTACACGCTAGACTGCTTTAAAGCATGAACTATTTATGTGACCAGTTAAAAAGCTTTTTAGCAGGAAAGACCGTCTGCAACTGCCTTGTTAATGAAACAATGTTCTACAATAACAGAATAGCGGCGTCAGACAGCGTTCCGAGATCAGACATTAAACGGATTATATTGTCTCAGCTCACACGGTTTCTCGCTGAACGACGCAGTTGATGATCAATATCCAGGAGTGTTCCCCGAGTATCCGGTTATCTGAGCTCTGCTAATCCAGTACTAACATCATGCCATCACTCAGTGTTACCTGGACTGAGACAACACCGCCGCGGCTCCAGGGATTACTCAACTAGATCAGCGTCGCAATTCTCCATGTGTGTAGTCCTCACAGCCTGTACACTCGTCTCAAACACAGCAAATCCACACCTTGAGAGTGCATTTATTTTTCCTGACTTTCACTCGGGTTACGGTACATTCACAGAGCAGCCAGGAGAGAGGCATTGGGTCGTTTTGGGGGCGTGTCGTTAAAAACAAGCAGGTTTAGCTGTCCAGAGTGAAGGGCATGTGGAGTTGGAGGCTGGATTTGTGCACCATTAAAACTAAAGATTAAACAGTCCAGATTTGGATAGCTTTGTTTGTGATTGTCTGAATAAATTCATTTTAAGTGGATTGATATCCTTCTGGATGTTTGTGTAGATTTTAAAACAATGGGTTTATATCTCCCTGCCAAAAATAAAAAAAAATCCAGCTAGGTCTGACCTGACAAAATACAAAACACTGGCAGTCCATCTTTACAGGCTGATCAATTATTTTCCAGCTTCCTTATTGGCTAACTTGATCAATAAATTGGCTTACTGATATCTTCTTTAAAACACTGTGTCTGCCATTTGGTAACCAGCTGATAAAGATGGTGTACCAGTTTAACCAGGATGACCTTTATTTTGGAAGCTTGTAGCTGGTCAGACCAGCTAGATTTGTCAGCATGGTAGGGTTGGCAACAGTCCTGGACTGGCTTAGACACTCCAACAGGTCAAAAAATCTTAAAGATATTATGCTGGTGAATGATATCAGCATAATATGTCAATTCTGTGAATTGAGTCGTTATGAAAGCTGATGTGACTATATTTATTTACTGGGGTGCAACTTCTGGTTGGAACTGTTAAATGTGTTAGTGACCGTTAAGTAGTAATGAAAATGTTTAGATGATGTGTATTTTTTTTTTTTTTTACAGTGTTAAGGTTAAAGTGAAATGTGAGTAAAATGTATTTATGAAACAAGAAAATGACTAGTTCAATTTATTTACATTTTTAGGAGTGTAATCATTGCTGCCATGTAAACCTTACATAAAATAAAAAAATTTACTAAGTTAAATTTACAAAGATTTTTTTGTGTGGAAATTGTTACCATACTTCATTTATTTTTATTATTAATTTTTAAAATAACTCCCACTGTCGTGTATGTTATTATGTTATTAAGCTAATAGGGAGGACAGGTACTATCCACTCATCTCTGATCACCTGCGAGCAGAACATGATTGGAGAGATGGAAAAGGAGATTACATTAGAACCATAATTACTATTAGTATATATGAGTATGTTATGCAGAGCCATAACTATTGGCAAAGGGATTCATGAATGATTCTTTTGTTAACTTTTGTCCAGTCTGGTCTGAAGTTGTATACTAAATTTGGTGTTGATTGGGCATAATTTGTAAGAGGAGTAGTGAACAGGTTTTGACATAATCCAAGATGGTCGACAGGAAGTACATATGAATTTCAGATGTCGGTGGGCGTTCACTTCAGCATAACCCAGGGAATTAAAGGAAAAAAGAACTGAATTTAGCACAAACTCTTAAAATGATATAAGGAAAAGTTCTTGACCACAAGGTGGCACAGTCACGAAATGTCTTGGGTACACGCAGGGTATGGTCATAGAGGCTTTTAAAATTCTAACATTAACAGTAATAGGAAAACCACTTAGTGATGGTAAATATACTTATGTACTAGTGTAGACCATTATTGAGTACCATCACTAAGTGGTTTCCCTAATGTCAGCCTAATGTTGCATTATCCTACCTGTGTTTTTCAATTATTAAGGATATTTTACATCGAATGACACAGGACATTCAACCTAAAGAAGAGATGACCCAGTTGTTTGTTCTAAAAAGCGCATCATAATCCCAGGACTTGGCATTTGGGCCAAGATAAAACACTAAAACATCCAATGACTCATTTCTATTGGCTGGCCATTCACAGCAATGTTCGCAGGTGGTGTGCAGTAGGTCACGAAGGTCAGCCGGCCACCCCAAAAGTGCATGGACCTCATCGGGCCGTTAGAAAGGGGCACACGAGGATATGGTGGATTATGCAACATGATACTCGGAAGCCGTGCAACATCTCAGTACGCTGTGTGGCTCTTCCATGTTATCTTCCGAGTCGGGTTCCTGAAAGAGTTCCTGACTGACCAAGGCATTTCTTTCATATCACGGACACTTCGTGAACCTATGGTAATTTAAGTGATTCGCATCAGTGTTTACTATACGCAGACGAATGGGCTGGTCAAACAGTTTAATCAAACACTTAAAAATATGATTCGTAAGTTCAGTCACAATGATGCACAGAATTGGGATAAGTTGCTTGAACATCAAACTGTTTGCAGTGCGAGAGGTCCTGCAAGCCCTCATGGGGTTTTCCCCATTCATATTACTGCATGGGCATAAGCCTAATGGCGTCTTAGATGTCACTAGGGGAAATTGGGAGGAGGGACCTACTAATAGCATAAACAAAATTCAGTACATTCTGTACCTGAGAGCAAACCTCAACACCTTAGGCCACCGTACATAAGACTATTTCTGTCAGGCCCAAGAATGACAGTCTCGACTGTATGACGGGGTACTCGGCTAAGGGAATTTGCACCAAGAGATAAAATACTCAATTTACTACCCACGTCGAGCTCTAAATTACTCACAAAATGGCAAGGACCCTTTGTGGTCACATGGCAAGTCAGAGAAGTCAACTATGAGATCAGGTGAATGGATAGAGGCGATGCACTTTAAATATACCACCTCAATCTCCTGAAACCATGGAGAGAGGAGGGAGGAGCTTGGACTGGAGGCAAGTGTAAAAAGTGTGCCCCCTTTCACCTCAGTACCCCGTGGAGACCAATTCTCATTGTCTCAGAGAGCATAGGTTGCCAGAGGAATTTTCAGATGTGTTTTCACCTCTGCTGGGTCGCACGGACCTCATAGAGCACCATATTAAGACTCCAGGTGTGGTCGTATACCTGTGGCTCAGGTGGTAGAATGGGTTGTCCACTAATAGTAGGTTTGGTGGTTCGATCCACGGCCCACAGGTCCCCATATGCTGAAGTGTCCTTGGGCAAGACACTGAATCCCAAGTTGCTCCCAATGGCAGGCTAGCGCCTTGCATGGCAGCTCTCCTGCCATTGGTGTGTGAGTGCATAGGTGAATGAGAAGCAGTGTAAAGCGCTTTGTAGGACTGCTAATGTTAAAAAGGGCTATATAAGTGCAGACCATTTACCATACCAGTTACCTGAAGACAAAAAAAGTAGTTTGGGATTAACTCAACTGATCAGTCCCACAGTGATTGGAGCAGCCCAGTGATCTTGATACCCAAGACTGATGCGTTGGTCCAATTTTGTGTGGATTTTAGAAAAGTTCATGCGGTGTCTAAATTTGATTCATATCAGATGCCTCACATCGATGAACTGTTCGATTGGTTTGGCTTGCTTTTATTCTGGACTTAACCAACGGGTATTGGCAGATTCCCTTGACTCCAATATCTTGTTAAAAAATGGCCTTTTCCATTCCATTTCGGTTACACCAATTTGTCACCCTTCCGTTTGGGTTTGGAGCCCCAGCAACATTTCAACGTCTTATGGACAGAATCCTCTGCCTGCACAATACATTATCATATGCTGCTGCTTATTTAAACAACAATCATTTATAATAGAGATTGGCAGAGGCATTTACAACATCTAAGGCCTGTCCTGAGATCCTTGAGATGGGCAGGACTCACAGCATACCCAAGAAAGTGTGCAATTGGACAGGTGGAAGTGCGGTATCTGGGCTTCCATTTGGGCTATGGCAGGTGTATCCCCAAATTGATAAGACAGCAGCAATAGCGGCCTGCCCGAGACCCAAGACCAAAAATGGGGTGAGGGAGTTCCTGGCGCTGGCTGGCTATTATCTGAGGTTTGTACCTAATTTTTCGGACATCACCAGCCTGCTGAATGACCACACTAAAAGGAAGTAGGTGGTTTTGTGTTGGGCCCGCTGTTGCATTCTGCTAACTTTTCTCTCCCTTTTGTTTTGCAGACTGACGCGTCAAACAGAGGGCTGGGGGCCATTTTGTCCCAGGTGGCGGAGCACTCAGAGGGAGACCAAGGACAGCACTACAGAGAAAACCTATCTATCCATCAAGTGGGCAGTCCTTACCCTCCGATACTACCTACTGGGGTGCTCTTTTACCCTCTGTTCCAATCATGCCCCACTCCAGTGGCTCCATCACATGAAGGATGCCAATGCACAGATCACTCGTTGGTATCTGGCACTTCATACAAATTCGAGGTGGTCCACAGACCAGGGACATTGGTGGTGGATTACCTCTCCTTCCGTGGGGTGGGGGGAGCCAGCTGCAGGCCGGATGGCTCCCCAGCCTGAGTTGGGTGGTGGGGGTATGTGGCAGTGTGGGCATGGTCGAGCTGTGGATGGAGAGGAGATGGGTCGAATTGACAGGTAACACATGATGATTCTCACCTGTGCCGCATTACCAGCAGTCTACTTATTTGTGTCTCTTTGTACTTTCAGCGACTCCCGTAACCCGTGCGAGAGAGACAGAGTGTGATACCACTTGGCAGAGCTTGCGAGATACACACACATGCATGCAAAGAAGCGTGAACTTGAACCCAACTGAGTGAAAGCTGAGTCCAGGACGGACCTGTTTCCTGTCATTGTGGTGGTGTTTTTTTTTTTTTTTTTTTTGAGTTTTGGAAGTGCACTGAAAACACACAATGCTCTCTCCACTTATGGCTTCCATGTGAACTATTTTCATTGTCGGAGCAAAAAACAAACAACCAAAAAGATTTGGCTGTATTGTGTGTAAACTGTCAGTTACTCAATATTCATTTATTGATTCTAGAACTGTTGTATAAAAGCAATATCCCAAAAGCGATAGTGATGTTACACTGAGTACCAGCACAGCTGTCATCACCTATAACTATTCAGTATGACAATAGTCTTGCCCGTGTGACATTGTTTAATTGAAAATAATGGGAGCAATGATTAATGCTCATTGGACAACAGGCTTGTAACACGTCATTTTGAGCCATGCCTGGAACCTATGTCTCTCTGGGGGTGAATAGAAGTGTGGGCAGATAGGTTTTGCATAGAAAGAAATATCTCAGGCGTTTCTCAGTTTGTCTTGAGTAATAAGATTTTTTTTTAATGATCAGTCTGTGTCAAGGTATTTGTTTCTTCTCCAAGTAGAGTGAATTCAAATATTTTAGGATATTTTCTGAATTTCCACACTGTCTAAACTTTACCAGTAATAAAACAAATATCCAAACACATGATACATTTCTGAAATCCTGAAGATGTTTCAAGATTTGAAAGAAAAATATTTATATCATAGGATTGGATCTATAGAAGCATGGCGTCTGTAGAATATGTTATA